>NW_015624593.1:20471-38224 GCF_001515625.1 Sinocyclocheilus rhinocerous | reverse complement strand
CAGTTTATCAAGAACATTCTCAGTTTTACAAGGTCTGTTTTGACTGATTAATTCCAGAATGAAATAATGCATGGAATCAGAACAGAATGAAACAATGCATGGATAGTGTGTAGCATTGCAATGTTGAGCAGTTGCGTTCACATACTTGCAATAGTCTGTTTTGGCCTAAATGTAAATTTATGTAAAAAATGTGTATATATATATATATATATATATATACATATTATTTGCAGTCTGTTCTGTCCAATATTAGAATAAACTGAATAAAACAAAATAGTTATGTACTACTATAAATTTTGTTAAGATTCTCCAATTCACTTTTGTTTTTATATTTTCAGTTTTTATTTTAATTTTAGTTTCATTTTTAAATAATTTTGTCATATACTTTGTGATTTTTATTTGTATTTTCAAAAATTGTTTTGGTTTATTTTTTTATTTCCACTTAATATTAGTGCTTTTCTAATTTGTTTAGTTATAAGTTTCGCATTTAATAGATTTTATTTCTTTTATTTCAGCTTTACTTCAATTACCAAAAACATCAGCATTAGTTTTAATAACAATATAGTGATCATCATGATCATCATTACATTCATTCTCATAATTAAGTGAGTGACATTTTTTACATTCAAATGTATCTTTTTTTTTTTTAAAGTTAAGCTTCTATTACAATATTCTCTTTTTTTATGTTTACACTTATATATATACACTTGTATAACTCAAATGTTCTTTGATTGGGATCAGTTTTAAACAGATAAAAGCTATAAATAAGATGGTGTATTGCAATAAAATTAAGGCATTCAACTTCAAAACATTTTGAATATATATTTTTTTATTACATAATTACAATTTATAAATCACACAAAGGCACACCAATACTACCAAAATTTACTCTAAATAAATAAAAAATGTAGCACTTTAGGGTTAACTACACTCTCAGAAAAAAGGTACAAAAGCTGTCACTGGGGCGGTACCTTTTCAAAAAGTGCACTTTTGTACCTTTTAGGTACTAATATGTACACTTTAGGCACTAATATGTACTTTTAAGGTACCAATAAGGGCTCTTTAGGTACAAAGGTGTGCCTTTTGAAAAGGTACCGCCCCAGTGACAACTTTTGTACCTTTTTTTCTGAGAGTGTATAAATTTCTATTGGCATTTTGCAAGGCTGTAAATATTTAGTAATGGTGGCTAATAGTTTAAAAAAAAAATCATCTTCCACATGAAATAAAAAGATAACATGTACACATTTTCTCTGTCTCACCCTTAAGCGGTGGCGGTCCTCGGGGCAGTAACATGAAGGGCTCGAACTCCTCCACTTTCCCCTCCTGTTGATTGGAGCTGACTTTGGCTCCTGCGGTGCGTCCGCGGTGGGACACGCGTTTAGGGCGCGCGGCGGCCGGTGGGGCAGCAGGGGTCGGGTTCTCTCGAGCCTCTTGATCAGCCATGGCAGGTACTGGTGCGGTGACCACTTAAACTGCTGCGCTTCAGGCGCTAAACTCAGAAACAACACACAGACATCATGATGCACACATCACACATACAGCCTATCATGATAAAGAGTCTTGTTTTGTTTACACATGCCTGCATTTTTATAAATTGGCTGCTACACAGGAATCTGTTTTGCATTGAGGATGTAGCGTTGAAGACAAACTCAAAGCATGTGCTGAAGCACAGTTTTATTGCAGGATGTTGCCTTTCTTCTGTTAATTTATTGCTGCTTGAAGAGTCCAATGTGGAAACGTACGCTATTCTGTCCTTGTCATTCTTAGCATCTAAATGAGTTTTGTCTTCTTTATTTTCAAATCCATAAATTTGTGAAACTATTAAACTTGTTGAAATGACTAATTAAAAAAAAAAATCAAATTATAAAACCAGAATGATTGTGTGTGTGTGTGTGTGTGTGTGAACACAAACATGTGGGAATAATGTGAGTTTTTACACAACACCTCTTTGGATATCTCAATACTCCAGGAGGAGATCAAAATAAAATCCAGGCAAAATGTCCTTCCAATAGCATTTCCTGGCATTTAAATGTGGAAAACTTATTTTTATGATAGGCTACACAATGCCTGCTTTTACACTGGCAAAATGTGTCACCGCAGACACACAAACACCTGTGTGATGGATTACATAAGGGGCGTCTCCTTGAATGAGGTGTGAAGTTTGAGGAGATGTTTGGCCCACTGGAGCAGCGAGTAACTTCAGGAACACAGTGAGGTCTCTGTTCACATTTAAAGCACTTAAATACTCTGCTGATCTCACTTTTCCACACTTAACCACTGGCGAGGTGAACTAGATGGAAAAATATATGGCTGCCGATGATTTAAAAAAAAATGTCTATTAAGATTTTGTTTTCTGCGGTTACCACATCTATATAAAACAGATGGTGGCACATATTAAAATAGTTAGGTTTGGAAACTACACAGAAAATTGGCTCTGCATGTAAACACTCACAGACTTAACAAACATGCATTTGCAAACACAAACACACAAATCTGCACTAAAAACCCAAATATAAATACACCAATCACTTAAAATAACTGCAACATTCAAACACTTACACATTATCTTTATAAACAATAACTTGTCCTTTGCAATTATCAGATCCCCCTTAACAAATTTTGGTGAAGAGCATATATATTCACAAAATGTTAGTTGAAGGTAACTGGATAATTGCAAATATACATTAACGTTTAAAAAATGTTCTTCACAAGGAAATTAATACTTCTATTCAATAAGTGTGCATTAAATTGATCCAAAGACATTTGTAATGCTCCAAAAGATTTCCATTTCAAATAAAAATTCAAACAATTATGAAAATAAAATGTATTACAGTTTCCACAAAAATATGAAGCAGCACAACTGTTTTCAACATTGATAATTAAAGGAAATGTTTCTTGAGCAGCAAATCAACATATTAGAATGATTTCTGAAGGATCATGTGACACTGAAGACTGGAGTAATGATGCTGAAACTTCAGCTTTGCATCACAGAAATAAATTGCATTTTGACAAATCTCCAAATAGAAAACAGTTATTTTCAATTGCAATAATATTTCACAATATTTCTGTATTTTTGATAAAATAAATGCTGCCTTGGTGAGCACTTAAACGTTTAAACAATAGTTGAGAATTTCCATCTTCCAGTGTGATCTGTATATTATTAAACATGTTAAGGTGCACTAACCTGGTTATTTTGAGATAGAAAGGTGGCACTGGTGTGCAGACACTGGAACCTGGAGTCTGGGAGAACGTCAGGACAGTTTCTGCCTTCATTTATATATAGGGCTGGAATAACAGTGTGTGTGTGAGAGCAGCATCACACATCATGGTGGGCGTGTCCATGTATGCAGATTAGCACTATAAAAGCAAAGGGTGTGTATGTGTGATATTAGAGTGGAAGTGCAAACTACCACGTTTGTGTGGCTTGTGGTGAACAGAAATGTGGCCGAATAAAGACACAAGTGTGGAATGTGTCATGTCCTTCTCTACGCCCTGGGCAGAGAAGATTTAAAGGAATAGTTCACCCAAAAATTAAAATTAGCTGAAAATGTACTCACACTCAGACCATCGAAGATGTAAATGAGTTTGTTTCTTGTTTCATAACTTGCTCAGCAATGGATGCTCTGCAGTGAATGGGTGCCGTCAGAATGTGAGTCCAAACAGCTGATAAAAACATCACAATAATCCACAAGTAATCCACACCACTCCAGTCCATCAGTTAACATCTTGTGAAGCCAGAAGTTGCATGTTTGTAAGAAACAAATCCATCATTTAGACATTTTAACTTTAAACCTTTGCTTCTGGCCTAAATATGAGTCCATAATCCATAACACTTAACTGATTAATGGATTGTTTACTTTACTTTGTGTACAGCTCTTAAAACTGTTATATGCATAAAGGCACTGATTCAAAACATGCTATATGTGGGATGCAAACATCAAGGTTTCTTTGTTTTTACAAAGCTTGCATAGAGCAAAACAGTAACTTTCGGAATTTAATTATGACTGAAATCGGCTCTGGCCTGTGACGGACGGTTGTGGCTCCATATAAACTGCAATCAAATCAGTCAAATTCACTCAAATCATCATTCACTCGAATAACACTTGAGCTACTTTTTCCTCAATTCCAGTGCTGACAGATTCTACATATTGCATTTGTAAGGCAGAATAAGTAGATATATAGTTTATTACAGTGAAAATGTCCCACTATTTAAAAATTAAAACTGTCCCAGTAAACATCCTTACAACAAGAGGAAAAAGATGTTGCATAAGATATAAATTTATCTTAAATGCATTTAGTCTTGTTCCACTCTTAAATGACTATTTATTGCATGGCATTATAGATCTTCTGGCCAGTTTGTGTCATTGCTTCAGGCGTTCTATATGGAAATAAGTTGTTTTGCCAAAGTTTCTGAGGGGAAACATGATGTTCGGACCCCTTCGGATGCTTTGGGAGAGTATGAGTCACAGGCATGAGCTCACCTTTAGATTGAGCATAAGCACTGGAGAACAGACAACTTTCTTTCACCATGAACTTTAACGCAGAAGATGTAATGCCTTGGTACAATATGAGAGCTTGTCAAAGCAGATTAACAAGCAAATCAAATATAGTTGCATAATACAGGTTGGACACAGTCTACAGCTTATAAATGGGCTTTTCATGAATGATTGGCCAGCCAACATGCCTGACCTGAAGCCCATATGGAATCTGGGATATTTTCAAGAGAAAGATGAGAAACAGTGGATCCAAGCTGAAGCTCAATAGTGCCTCAGCAGAGCCACAGGCTGATCGCTTCCATGCCACACCTCACTGATGCTGGAGTTTGTGCTAAAGGAGCCCCAGCCAAGTATTGAGGGCATAAATGAACATACATTAAAGAACGTGAACTTGTTTTGCAAATCCTTTTTTGATTGATCTTAGGAAATATTCTTAATATTTTGAGATACTGGATTTTTGACTTTCATGAGCTGTAAGCTTAAAATGTTTTACTTTACATGTAATGAATCTAGAATATATGAAAGTTTCACTTTCTGAAATAAGTTACAAAAAAAGAACTTTTTCACGATATTCTAATTTTTTAAATGCACCTGTATATACAGTATATATATGTGTGTGTTTCTTTATCTGATTAAGAAACTCCCCTGATGCATTTGACAGAAATAAACATTCCTGAGCATCAAATAATACTTCAAAACAAAGCATCATGACATTTGAAGTTAATGCACATATGACATGAGCAACACTGACCACAAGGCTCCTCTTTGATTTCCGCCATACCCATGCAAGCAGTAGATGGTGCTTCCTGTGCGAACCACAGGTTAGTCACGTGATCAAGCTTCCACGTTCAGCACTTTGTTCCGCTCTACTGTTGTTCCATGCATCGGTAGGAAGTCAGTCGCTTACGTTTAAAAGTTATTGAGGTGTAAAACAATGTTGATGCCAAAAATATAGCTCAAAAAGAAGAACCAAGGAAGACAAAGACAGACAGACAAAGATGGAAATGCAGAGAGAGGATCCCTCATTCTTGGGTGCGATAAGTATGATCATGATTGAAGTAGATGTTTACATATATGGACATGCACACAAATGTGGAAACATGTCTGAATGTCATTGCATTAGACAAAATATCAAAGCAAGTGTTTGTATCTGCATATCTAAAATGTTGTAGGACCTGTTTCTTCACTAACAATAAACCAACACAAAATATCACAATACTGTCCTCATTTTCAACACTACTCTTGTTTCAGCATTTCATACCAGACAAATAGCTTTTGTCAAATGTTTTGCTTTTAATGTGTGTTTGTGCTATCATTCTTGAAATTAATGACACTCGCTTTGAAATTTTGTTATACAATGCAATAAAATTCAGATATTTTTCAGTATACTTTAGGTCTGTACATACCTTTTGGGGCCAATTTGGAGTAATTCAGGCCTTGTCTCACTAAAAAGACAGTGACATTAACAAAGAGTGAAAAATTTAAGGGGGTCTGAATACTTTCCGTACCCACTGTATGTTCTTCACAGAAAATGAGCCACAGCCAATGAGTCGGAGTTTAAAAAAAAGAATTAATACATGTCTATATTTATATTCATATAATTTATATTTAAAAAATATATATTTAATATATAAACATAACATTCTTCTGAAATGTATACATGCATGTGTGTGTATTTATATATACATAATAAATATACACAGCATACACACACATATTATGTAAACAAAAACTTTTATTTTGGATGCGATTAATCGCGATTAATCATTTGACAGCACTAAATTAATCATATCGCTTTTCTTTTGGTAAAAAGTGAAAACGTGTCCAATGCACAGACCCAAACACCATACAAGGGTTAAGAAACATTTCTGATTATTATCAATGTTGAAAACAGTTGTGCTGCTTCATATTATTGTGGAAACAGTGATACCTTTTTTCAGGATTCTTTGATGAATTGAATACGTTCATTTTATTTGAAATATCTTCATTCTTCATTCTCACTTTTCATCAATTTAATCAATGCATCCTTGGTGAATAAAAGTATTCATTTCTTCTGAATGGTAGTGTATCCATGCATTAAAACCAAACATTATCTTTCTCTCACAGACAAGAGGCCGCAGGCAGTTGAGGCCAATGGAGGAAGTCTGAGTCACCCGCCGTCGTCTCTTCCTGAACTTCGCTTGGTTTTACTAGGCCGCAAAGGTGCTGGGAAAAGCTCAGCGGGAAACACCATCCTAGGCCTGGCGGGAGGGTTTGAGACAGGCAAACCGACCGAGGAGTGCGTGAAGAGGCGAGCCGACGTGGAAGGAAGGCGTGTTACGGTTGTGGATACCCCAGGCTGGGAATGGTACTATTCAGTGAACGGGACTCCTGGTTGGGTGAGGAGAGAAACAAAGCGAAGCATGTCCTTGTGTCCACCAGGTCCCCACGCTGTGCTTCTAGTGGTGCGATCCTGTACCTCAGTGACAGCCGACTACCATCGGCAGATCGAGGAGCATCTGGAACTGCTGGGCAAAGCGGTGTGGGATCACACGCTGGTGCTGTTCACACGAGGGGACGAACTGGGCTCCCTTTCCATCGAACAGAGGATTCGAAACGGCGGCAAGGCCTTCCAGACGCTCCTGGAACGGTGCGGGAACAGGTTCCACGTTTTGGAGAACAAGCGGCGTGTTGATGATGGATCACAGGTGAGGGAACTGATGAGGAAGATGGATAAGCTGGTGGAAGAGAGAAGAGGGAGGTATTATGAGACGGATCTGCTGCTTCTGGAGCTGGAGGTGGAGAGCAAACGCAGGGCTCGAGAGAGGAGGAAGAAACAGAGGCTTATGGAGGCGCAGACGCACAGAGGAACCATCAGAGCCACACTGATGAGTGAGTAGACTGTGAAAAGTGCTGTTCTTCCTTAATATTTTTACTAATTATCATGACCATTCTTATGCAAGGTCTTGCACCATTCAGATGAATGCATTTACTAACATTAAAATAACAGTCTCAAGTCAAAATCACTCGGACAGAGGATTAAAGTTCAATCAAGATACTTTTACTTGAGAAGCGAAATGACATAAGCTTTTAAGCCTAAAATTGATTAAAATTAACTCAATTTATGCTTAAAACAAGAAAACATAGCTGCCAGTGGGGTAACAACTTCATTTTTCAACAATGCCATGTGTCTTGATTCAAGGATGTTTATATAATTGTACTGGAAAATAAGACAAGAGCATGTTTTTAAAATTCATTCAATGCAACACAGACAGTCTTGTATTTGTAAGTATTGTGTAAATGTATTTGCAGAAGTCAGAACTATTTTCTAACTGTGAGTTTCAGGTTCTTGCATAAATGTTTCTCTAGAAAGGACACTGAACAATAGGACAATGTTCCAACTTCCTACACTTCTGACAGCATTTTAGATGTTTGTGATTACTGGATAAAGATTTTTTTTTTTATATAATTTTGATTAATTCTAATTCCATAATTAACTATTCTGATTACATTCAATTTCCAAAATAGTTTGTTAAAAATGAACCAGTTCCTTTGTATTGGTTCTAAGAATGATTCACTCACAAAAGAATGATTCACTTAAACACTGATGAAATATTTTAGAGCAGAGCATAGCTACAAAAATGTATATTCACTTTAAACATTTTCATGACTTTTCCAGCCTGTGTAAACAAAATTTTAACATTGCCTAATCATGAGAATCCTGGTGGAAGTTCTGCACAATGCTAGATTTTTGTGTGTTACATAGAGAATTGTGTGTTGTGTTTTGCAAAAAGTGTTTTATGAAATTGAAAACTGGGTCAAAGACCGAGAATTAGTGTATGGTTTTGCAGATTTGGTGTGTGCTTCTGGTGTTTGAGTGTCAAGTTTCAGAAATTGTGTGACAAGTAAAGATTTTATGTAAGCAGTTGAAAAAAAAATTTACTTTCAGAATCCCTTACATTTAATGAAACAACTGCATTTTCAGCAGTAAAAACTGTAGGTTGTGAGCTTGAACGTTGATGTTTCAATAAACATAAATAATTTTGCAAGCTTTGGCTGTGTGCAGGGCAGAAAATTTCACAAAAATTTTCATCACCCAGAAATAAACAATTTGTCATGATTTACTCACCTCATGTTGCTCCAAGTTTGTACATTCATCTTTTTTTTTTTCTGTGAAACACACACACACACACACACAAAACTGTTAATGCAGAACTTTTTCATATAATTAAAAACTCACAAAACTATTATGTAAATACTTGCAAAAGACTTTAATTTAAAACTATAGACTTTAAAAGACAATTTTTTATAATAAAAAAAAAAAAATGATTATGTACATCCCATTCATTCATTCATTCATTCAGCAGCAAGGCTACCTTCATTGTGAAAACAGAATTAATAATAAAACCTACATTCAGGTGATATGTAAATACTTAAATATGTCAGTTAAACACATCTCTGAATAAATTTGTACAAATAGTACAGTTAAAAACAGTACAGTCTAATAGAAATGGAATTATGTAAATTCTGTGTGATCTGAATGCATGCAAACATTACAATGTTGTAAGATCTTAATATAGGCCTACGTAATACATTATCAAAGTGATGCAGATAACCTTCATTTGGCAAAAGACCTCATACTAATAATATTGCATCTAAATGATATTTCAACAAAAGTTATTTACAACTATAAAAGCTTCATTTATTTATTTAATTTCTTTTTTGTATTGTTTCTCCTGTGTCTGCTAGACGATAATACGCAAACTGAAGACCTAGATGAGAAGAATCTCTTCTCTAGAGGTTCAAGGCGTCTCCCAGAGCTGAGACTGGTTCTCCTGGGAGAGAGGGAGACGGGAAAAAGCTCCGCCGGGAACGCCATCCTTGGAGGACCGGGATACTTTCAAAGCAGAGAGGCCACCGAGGAGTGTTCGAGACAGCAGACGGAGGTTTCTAACAGACTGGTGACGGTGGTGGATGTGCCCGGATGGGAGGGTGGACCGGAGGGATTAACTCCAGAGAGAGTGAAGCGAGAGATCGGACTGAGCGTAACGCTGTGTCCACCTGGACCTCATGCATTTCTACTGGCATTGAGAGTGGACGCAGTCATCCAAGCACAGGCGGTGCGGGAGCATTTGCAGCTTTTGGGAGAGGCAGTTTGGAGACATACGCTTCTTTTGTTCACGAGGGGTGACCAGCTACGAGAGGGAGTCACCATTGAGCAGCACATCCAAGGAGGAGGGAAGGATCTTCGTTGGTTGGTGGAACGATGTTCAAACAGATTCCACGTTATCAGCAGCCACTCTTGTTTGGAATCACTAAATTCTAAAACACAGATAACGGAACTTCTGGAGAAGATCGAGAAGATGGTGGCGGGAAATCGGTGCGAGGCATTCTCACCACTAGTGCATGAGATTCAAGAGTTAGGAAGACAAAAGAATGAGAAATTCCAGCTGAAGGTCAAGGAGTTTAGCGATAAGCTTCAACGGCAGGAGGAGGAACTGAAGAAGATGAAGGAACGAGAGGTCAGGAGCATTCGGTGGTTTTTCGAAAGACGCAAAAAAGACAAAGTGCAATCTCCTGGGAAGGCAGAGAGGGAAGAGGCGCCGTACCGAGGTGAAGATGACAGGAGAAGCGTGATGGGAGAGCTGGAAGAGAGGATGGCGTGGTTGACAGAAGACAAGGAGCGAGAGTTGCAAGAGCTGAGTGCTGAAATGAGCAAAGTCATGGTGACTCTCCATCAGGGACTGAAAGAGAAAGAGCAACTGCTGATGAGATTAGAGCAACGAGAGCGAGAGGGGGAAGAACTTAAAGAAAAAGTGGATGAACTTCAGATGAAACTGCTGGAAATGGAGCGCATGGGTGCCGTGAAAGAGCAAGAACGGAAAGAGAGAGAGGCTGAGATTCAGATTGCACACTTGGATGAGATGAATGAACTTCAAAGCAAACTGCTGGAAGCTGAGAAAGAGAATGATAGGATGAGAGGAAAGGTTCAAGAAACTCAAAAAGAGATGGATGCATCACAACGCAGGTATGAAGAAGAGGTTGTCTGGCAAAAGCAAGAGATGGAGAAGAAACTGAACGAAAAGGACAATGAAACTGAAAACATTTTAAGAGAAATCGAGAAGGTGAAACTGAACGCTGAGAGCAGAGAAAGAGAACAAAGCGGGAGATTCAGTGAACAAGTTGAGAAGAGAGAGAAAGAGATGGACAAGCTGAGAGAGGGGATAGAGATGATGACCAAAGAGATGGAGCAGCTACGGATGTCCTATCAGGAGCAAGTGAAAACCACAGAAGCCGAGAGAGAAATGCATAGAGAAACTGTGGAAAAATACAACACCCTCATTGATAAACTCGTAGGGAAAGATGAGGAAATAGAGCGAACGATGAGAGAGAGAGAAAAGGAGCTACATCGAAATGCTGAAACGCAAAAGAAACTTCAGCAAAAAGATGATGAAATAGTCATATTAAGTCAAAGAGATCAGCAAAAAGAGCAAGAAATGGAGACACTGAAGCTAAACATTACAGAAAAACAGAGGGATATAAAAAGGTTAAAAGACACTGTCCAGGCAAATTCTGAAAAACACGCAGCTGAACTTCAAGTTTTGAAGGAAGAGTTGAAAACAAAAGAAGATGAAATAGACAAATCAATACAAAGAGACTTGGAGAAAGACAAAGACATTGACAAACTAAAGCAAAACATTAGCGAAAAACAAACTGATATTGAAAGGTTAAAAGACAGTATTGAAGAAAATGCAGCTCAACTAAAACTTCTACAGGAGGAATTGAAGGCAAAAGAAGAGGAAAATGACAAATTAAGACAAAGAGACCAGGAGAAAGAACGAGAGATTGACATGCTTAGGCAAAACATTAGCAAAAAACAGAAAGACACTGAAAAGTTAAGAGACGATATTGAGGCACATATCGAAGAAAGTGCTGCTAAACTCAAGCGTTTAGAGGAAGAGCTGAAAATAAAAGAAGAGGAAATAACCAAATTAAGACAAAGAGACCAGGAGAAAGACACAGAAATTTACACACTTAAGAAAAATATTATTGGCCAACAGCAGGACACTGAAAAATTAAAAGACAGCATGCAGTCGAATATTGAAGAAAGTGCTGCACAACTGAAGCATTTAGAGGAAGAATTCAAAAGAAAAGAAAATGAAATCATCCAATTAAGAGCAAGAGACCTGGACAAAGACAGAGAAATGAACACAATGCGTGAAAACATTAGCGAAAAACAGAAAGAGTTTGAAAAGTTAGGAGAGAGTATTAAGGCACATGTTGAGGAAAGTGCAGCTAAACTAAACCATTTAGAGGAAGAACTACAAACAAAAGAGGATGAAATAACCAAATTAAATCAAAAAGACTTGGAAAAGGACAAAGAAATGGACACACGGCTGCAAAACATCAATGAAAAACATAGAAGAGAAATAGAAAAACTGGAAAACATCATTCGAGCAAATACTGAAGAAGCTGCTGCCCAACTAAAACATCTAGAGGAAGAGTTTGATGGAAAGATAGAGGTCTACAAAAGAAAGAATATGATGATGGCAGAGGAAATGGAAAACATAAACAAACAGCACAAGGAAACAGAAAGATGCTCAGATGAGCTGAGACAACAGATCAGGGAAGAGCAAGAGCAAAACAATGTCCTACAAAACATGAACGCAGGACTGGGAAATGAATTAGAAGAGCTGAAGCGCAAATGTGAGGGCTATGAGAGAGATCTGCAGACTTCAGTTAAGCACTCTGAGAAACAGACGAAAGAAATTAGAGGGTTAGAACAAAAGATAGATGAGTTCAAACAGCTGCTGGAAGAGAAGGAGAAAGAGAAAGAGAGCGATATGCAAGACATGAAGGCATATTATGAGAAAAGACTAAAAGAAAGGCATGAAGAGCATGAGATGAAAGAGATAGAGAGAGAACAAGAACTTCACAGGAGAGAGAGAGAGGTAGAAAAGAAGGAAGAGAAATTAGCGCAAAGCAAACAAGATTTGTTAACTAGAGAGGATGAAATGAATAGACGAGAACAGAATTTGGAAGAGCAAATGTACAAGATAAGAGAAGAGGAGAAGAATATAGAAAACGAGAGTCAGAATAACAAACGTCTGGCTGCAGATCTGGTGCAAATGAAAGAGAAGATTGAGAAAAGAGCCGAAGAGTTTATGGATAGAGAGGAAAATTTTAAGGCACAGGAACAGCAGATAAAATGTAAAAAGGATGAGTTACAAGCAATGGAGAAGATATTGGAGACCAAGGAAAAGGAAATAAAAGATCTGTCTGAAAAGCAGGAGAAAAATATGGAAAATCGTAGACAGCAGATAGAGAGAAGAGAACATGAGCTGCTGGAAACGGAGGCGAATTTTGTTAAAGAGCAACGCAGGCTTAAGGAAGAACAAAAAACTCTGGAGATGCTCAGAGCGAATCTGGAAACTAGAGAAAATGAACTTGATAAACGAGAGCAGATGTGGGAGGTGAAATCCCAAGAGCTTTCAAAGATCTCGGAGGAATTTGAAAATAACAAACACAATGTGGAGAAATGTCAAGCCGAGTTGAGTAACAAGGAATATGATCTTCTGCAAAAAATAAATGTACTGCAGATAAAGGAGCAAGAACTTGTTCAGAGGGAGCAGGACCTCGAACTTAAAGATCAAAGGCTGATGGAGCAACATCGAGATATGGAAAATAAGCGGCAAAACCAAACAGCTTCATCTGATAAATGTGACCTGGAGCTCGAGAGCATTAGAGAAGCATTAGGAAAAAGGGAGCAAGAGCTGATAAAAGGCGAAGAAGCTCTTTCTCAAAGAGAGCAGAAGCTGAAGAGTGAAGAAATCTATTCGGAGAAAAGACAGCAAGTCATGCAAAATAGGGAACAAAAGCATGAAGACATGTTGCGCAGTCTGAAGAAACAGCAGGATGTTTTGAAAGACGGAGAACGCTCTTTAGATACCAGAGAAACAGACCTGCATCAACGGGAATCAGAGTTCGCTATGAGAGATAATAGCATGACGGATAAACACAAACTTATGCAGAACCAAGAATTAGATCTGAAAAAGAAAGCAAGCGATGTAGAGTACAAAACACAAATGCTAGAGCTCCAGAAAACCACACTAGATGGAAGAGAGAAAGAGCTTGAGGAACGTCAAAACCAACTGGACAGCAAAATGCTGGAGCTAAATAATGAACAAGACAAGATGAAAAGGAAGCGAGAGGAACTTGAGAAATGGGAGAAGTATTTGTATAACACAGAGCTCAAATGGATGCACAAAGAGTCTTTCTCAGGGTATCAGCGATTGACAAACAGTGCTGAATTGAATGGAAAACGAATTGAAGTCGAAGACTTAGGAGTAGATGGTGGCATTTGTGATGCAAAAGACACAAGAAGTGAAGAGCGAATGGAGTTGGCTACTATAAACCGTGCAAACAACAGATCGGTAAAGAACCAAAGGGTTAAACAAACACTGGAGGCCAAGCAAAAAGAGGAAGATGGTGAAAGTGACAACTCTGATGGCGAAAGTGAGGAAGACTTCTTTGAATCTTCAAGCACCAGTTTCCAACCTACTTTACATACACCCTGGCCTGTGTATGAGCTAAGGCTGATGCTTTTAGGAGACTCCTGGTCACCCCGTCACCCAGCGAGATGCACTATCGTGGGGCCTGATGCAGATAGAAGCAACCCTTGGAGGGGAGAGATATCCGGCAGACAGCTCACTATCGTAGAGCCTCAGGGCCTGAAATGGAGATCTGGATCTGACAGTAAAGACACCTTTCAAAAACACCTCTCTCAAAGCGTCTCTCTGTGTCAACCTGGACCACACGCCTTCATCCTGGTGATTCCCGCTTACGTGTCCTTCACTGGTCAGTACAGGCATGCAGTGGAACGTACCATGTCTGCAATAGGAAAATCATCATGGAGGCACACTATCATTCTGCTCACCTGGGGGGAAACATTAGGAGAGAGCATCCAGCAGCATGTGAAGAGAAACAGCGACCTGGAGCGGCTGGTTCGAAAGTGTGGGAATAGATGCCATGTGCTTAACAATGGACACCGGGAATCTGATGTGGTGAAGCTGCTGGAGAAGGTGGAGGAGATACTGGGAGGAAACAATGGACAATACTACAAACTGGACTGAAAATAAGTGTTTAGGATTTAAACTGAGCTTTTATGACTGTGAATAATATTTAAATTACGATAAATCCAATACATTGGCTTTAAACATTATTTATGTAATTAGCAGTACCTACATGTGAAAATAAATAATTTTCGAATTACTTTCCTTTACAATGAAATATTTATTTTTGGACAAAAGAGTAAGCGAATTACAGCAAGTAATGCATGAGTATTATGTAAATCACACACTTACCAGACGATGGCGCACTTGTATTAGATGTTCCTCTATGTTATTGTCATTAACTGCACAATCAAATACGGTTATTCATAGTATTTTGTAATCTTCAGCTAATCTATTAGCAAATATGAGGAGCAAACGCTATTTTCTCTGTTTTTGATACCATCCAATGAGGTAAACACATGATTAATTTCCAAACCGCCTCAAGTAAACAGGCTATTTTATGTGTAACTTTCATTTCAGTCTAAAAATGAATCATTAAGATTTAGCCGCGCTCCTCATAATGTGTTGCGAGAATTGGAACGATATAAAGACGATAAATTAGTTACATTTAGCACGATTCAAACATATTCAGGGATTCTCTAAAACATAAACAGAATGGATTTTCCATTAGTGCCTCAGCGAAGTGGAGTCTTGCTGTGCATCCGCTGCGATTCTGACAGGTAAATTATTACCTTTAAAAAAGGGGGTCTGTTTCGTCTGAAAGAGAAACTCTTTACATCGAGTGAAAAAAACACATTTGAAATGGAATTCTTTTTTATGGCCCTCACACAGCAAACCCAAACGTTTACATATAATCTGAGGTAATTGCGCGATGGCATCGGATATTCCTCCGCCTCGCCATTACACGAGTCAAGTGGGCAAAATGTTGAAAAATAGTTCTTCAGCAGCGTTTCATTTTCCCCCACAACGTTTGTATCTGTCTGCAGGGGGTCTATTTCTAAGTCGTTTGAAAGAATCTATAATTTATCACTTATGACATCAAGTAGAGATTTTATTTTATCAGACCACATTGTTAGATTTTAGGGGAACACTTAAATTAGAGGAAAATAATATGCAATCTAACTGAAAGTGTGTCTGAGTGCATTAGTCGACTCCTTTCATTTGTCCATTAATTGTTATTTTGGGTCTTCTAGTCATTATCTGCACTATAGCCTTTTAAGGTAATGAACACGGCCATGCTAACATCATTTCACCAGCATAAACTTCAAATTTCAGTCTCCTCTACAACCACTAGACATGCATTCATTGCCATGCTTTTTGTATGTGTAGTGAATCCAGCTATCTCTAATGGATGATAAAACCTCTTGACAATTCTAATTAGCCTAAATTCACAGCAATTATCATATGACCTTTTCTATTTTGGTCAGATCAGATCTAGCAGTGCTGAGGTTTTTATGTGTCAGGATGTAAAACACTTCATTCATGTTTCACGTTCTAATTACATTGTTTTAGTTTGTCTGCATGCATTAAACTTTTCCAAATTAATGTCAATTTTTCCAATTTCCCAACACCCAAAATCGCAAGTCAGTAGTATAGGTTTGTTGTCATTTCTCTCCCGTGTTGTAAATACAGTGACTCTTAGAGACGCAATGCAGAGCGTATAACAGAACATGTATACTAACAGACAAATTTACGAAGTTCATTATTGCGCAAATGCATGTGTCGCCTGTGAAAAGGGTCCATCCATGTATGTCTGGTAGACACAGCAGCAATAAATGTGATCATATTAAACAATAGAGTAAAATAATCCATTTTTGTCTAAGTTTGTTGCTATAATGCAACACGTTTTAATACATTGAGTCCAAATAATGCTTTATTTTTACAGTCTCAAGTTTGGCCCATCAACCGTTGACAGACCCTGACCCTCCAGATGCCCTTTAAAACGCCCCCTTTGGTGCTTGTATTTCTGTTTTCAAGAACTTCAAATGCTGTCTGCAGCGCAGTGTGCTGCGAACTAATAAAGGTCAAACCGATGTCTCTGAGGACAGACATATCAGTTCTGATGGACCATGAGGGGCATCGCTAAATGCTGATCTTCTCGTCAATGCTGTAGGTACCGGTTTAAAATCTAGCAACACGCTTGGAGAAAACTACAAAACTGACCTCAGATCAGTAAAGGCCAACCTTTCGCCACATTTACATGGACCATGAAGAAAATAAAATTTTATGCAATTTTAGGCGATTTCTTTTTTGTTGTTGTTATTGTACCTTAAAAAGCTTCTGACTTCTAGTAAAATGCATATTGCATGTCGTTTTGACCTAGACAAGCATGTGAGCAAATGTTTCAATGGCTTATTAAATGTCAATGTATTGACACTTCACAAGACAGAACAGTATATAATAAAATTTTTTTTTAAAAACTTTAATGAAATTTTGAAGTTCGATAAAAGACCATGTTTTGGCATTTCCAAATTAAACGCAATTTTATGGCCAGTAAAAAAATTAATAAATAAAAAATAAATCAATTATATTTGGCAGGTGTTGTTAACCTTATGTTAATTTCATGAAGCAACGAGAACTTTGTGCGCAAAGAAAACAAAAGTAACGATTTTATTCAACAATTTCTTCTTTTCCGTGTCAGTCTTAAACATGCGTTCATGAGAGTACCACGATGCATGCGTGTGTTGCTGCTGACACAGGAGCCGTCATTCTGACATAGAACCTGGATGCACTGTACCGCGGGAAGTAGGGGTGCTGAGGGTGCTGCAGCACCCCCTGGAGTGTAGCCCACGAAAAAATGGGGGTACTGGGGGTGCGGTGTTAAAAATAAATGAATGAAAGTGATTTTTCTCTCTCTCTCTTCCCCATTACCCAGTACACATTTTTTTGCATATGGGCCCGGGGCTGACTTGCTACGCCACTGAATAAGACGGATGTACCCGCGTTGTAACACAAATAAATGTAAGGTTTTTGGATTTTCCCCTTACTTTAAATGAATGCTTATGGCTCATTAAAACATAGGCTATACAATGAAATTGTACAATGACAAATTCACCTATATTAAACTTTGAACTTTTATTAACAAAATAATAAGGATATGTTTTACCGGTGTTTAACACAAATAAATACACTATGGATTTCCCCTTACTAGGCTACCTTAAAACGATCGTAGTTTGTGGTTTATTATCTTATTAATTAAAACACA
>NW_015624593.1:1128-20335 GCF_001515625.1 Sinocyclocheilus rhinocerous | reverse complement strand
CCCGGGGCCCCAATCCCCCCCCCCCCCCCATTACATTTCTCAGCACCCCCAGCTCAAAATGCATTCCCGCGGCTATGACTGTGCCTTTTTTTAAAGCAGAGGAAGATGCACACTGTACATAAAACATTCTTCGTAAACATGTCTGAAGATTTAGACAGAGAGGATGAATTGCAATTTTTGGTCCAGCCTCACTTATTCGAACCAGAATATGCAGATGATGAACTAAGAGAGATGGTCATTTGTAGTATTTAAACTGTAATATTATGCCTTAAAATGAAACCATATTGCAATTGTTGAAAACATGTCACATCATCATTCCTTACATTCTGTAAAATTAGTATTTGTAATGATAAAGCAAATACCTTTTTACTATATTTTTTGGATCAAAAGGGATAAATAAATTAACCCATTTTAACCTGAGCCAACATGATCAGGAATAAACCAGAGCAAAACCAAATATGCTCTTTTGTTTGAACCTGCATAATTGTTCTGGTAAAAAGATGAAATATTCAAATATGTGTTTTTTTTTCTTCTGAAGCCACAACCCTCCCAAAATGTGAGTATATTGAAAAAAATATGTACTTTAACCATTTAATGTATGGAATGATTTACATATAAAAATATAACAATTTAACTTGCATTTGACTTATAAAGCAGGACAGATCATCAACAAAAATAGCACAAAATATGTTTGACTGAAATACTACAACAATGTTCATTTTGATCCCTGCTAAAGATGAAGTTGTTTCACTAGACATGATGGAAAAGGAAGCTTACTCAACTTAATCTTTAATCTTAACTTTGTGTTTATAAATAGTTATAAAAATAAAAAAAAACTGAAAATCTTTAAAACAAGTCCTAATAACACCCCAGGTAAAAGTGAAAATAGTTGTGATACTATTAAAGACAAATCACTATTGATATTTTAATATGTACCATGCTGTTTACATGCTATTCCAATAGCTGTAAAGAATGCCATGATACTATCAGAGCTTTGGATGTTATCACTGTGTTGATAATCTATTGGTTTACCTACAGAGTTGTTTACACGCTGTACACACAGGCTTTGATCTTCGTCAAGACCTCCTTCATCGCTGCCAAAAGATATATGCTGGTTTCATTTCATATTGTTCGTAGGTCTATATTCCACTTCATCCAGCCTTATTTTCATTCTCTGTTCTAAATATTGCGTTTCAGTTTAATGAAGTGAGAACAGTTCAGGGCACATTAGCAAACTATGCAAATAATTCAAACTGAATCACGAACCGATTCAGACAATGATGCTAAACAGTTTGACCAAAATTCTTTGTAAAGAACTGATTCATTGCAGTGATTCATCGGGAATGGGAGACAGAGCTGGGTATTAACTGATTACATGTAATCTGGATTATGTAATCAGATTCCAAAAATTAATTACATTTTAAAATACTCGTAATCAGACTACAGTTACTTTTTTATGGATTAGATGATTACATATTATTTTCAAAATAGCAATAAATTACTCATAATTTATTGAGTCTCCCTAATTCCTCTTTTTCATCTTTTAAGCGTTCCTTTCTAAAATAGCCTTCTGCTTATATACACTCAGAAAGTCCTCCAGTTTTGTGGACATTCACACGAAAACCAGTCATTAGTCAGGTGGCGACACAACACTTGACCAATGATTTACAAAAATAATTTCAGGTTTAAGAAGTGTTTAAATATTGCATCAACTACTGATGAACACATTCATTTTTATTTTAATTAATTACAGTATCACTCTGTAGGTTATTTAACCATGTATTTCCATGTCTTTAGAAGTATTTTGTCTTTCAAACACATTGAAATGCACAAATTCATGAATTTTTTCTCATCTGATCGTCTTTCACCTAATATATTTACTTGAAGTACCCCTGAGATTTTAAAATAAATATTTTAATAATTAAGAATCACATTTGAATGTTCATGGTTCTCTGATGTTGGCTATGGTCATGTGTGTAAACAAATAAAAAAAAAATATATTTTTTGTTTAGCAAGTGTTTTATTTTTATTGATTTTGTAATTACTTATTTTAATTTACATTTTTTTATGATTTAATTAATTATTAGCTTTTCATTAAACTCATAAACCCCCTACAGTTCATTCACAAACCCCAGTTTGGGAAACCGTGACATAAAATAATGTTTAATGCACTTAATGTTGTTAATAACAATGAAAGAATATATTTTCTTAATCTAAGTATTTTTATATCAATATGATTATCAACAAGTTTATCCTATTAAAAATCAATGCAATAAACGCTATAACTGCGCCTGTGATTAGTGACGAACTCGGAAGTGCGGAGGAGAGAGCAAAACAAAACACCGCTCAAGAATTAGAAGTACAAAACGAGGATTTGTAAAGAAAAATGTAGGATATAAGCCCAGAGGAGACTGGTTTTCCTTTGCTAAAGTAAGGAAACTTTGCTTCCTTTGCTCCTGTAAACAAACTCGCAAGACTAGCATATTTCACAGGCGCATGCGTTACGCCCTGAATGGCTTGCACGCATGACAGTTAGTGGAAGTGTGAGAAAAATGTTTATAATGTTTTCAATATGGGTATTTTTCTTACAAAAACCCATCGATTCACTACAGGAGGTCTTTATTCACCCCCCGGAGCATCAACCAAATTTTAGAAACTTCCCTGGCTCATATTTTTGATTTTGAACAACATTTTGGTTTTCAACTGGTATTCAATTGGTATTATTCAATTATCTGAATATGGAGCCTCATTGAGGTCCCCATATCCCTGGGACTGAATCATGTAGGGCCTTGAAAATGATGATTCCAAAAGAAAGGTTTATTAAGAACTAGAATCTAAAACCATATTGCATTATTTGGAAAAAAATAATACTTATTTTTTGTATTTTTTCTGTATTTTTTCTTATGTAAAGCACTTTGAATTACCATTGTGTATGAAATGTGCTATACAAATAAACTTGCCTTGCCTTGCCTTGCCTTGCCTATGGCACTCAGACAGGTATGTTCAGTGCAGTTGTTTTGACAGAAGGAAACATGATACAATGCATTGTTTTCAATGGTATGTTACTGTTAGAATTTGGCTTAGAAGTTTTACAGTGTGTAATGCAAAGATTTAAAAGAGTAAACTAATGTGACTCAAGACTCGAGTTCATTTGAACTTAGAGATTATTGTCTAATTCAGACCCAAAAATACTGTTAAACAGAAAAACAGAATACTGATGGGGTTCATTCATCACAGCTGTAGATTTTCACTCCTCTGTGACAGCACTGATCATCAGTCTGAACTGTAAAACACCCAAACTTGGAATAAGTGACATTTTAATAAAAGTTAACAATGATAGATCATAAACCCATCTGTAACAGAACAGATGAGAAAGAGAGAGATCTCACCATAGGCTCTGTAGCACTTGACTCCCAGTATGACGGACACTAGCAGATATGGAGAAGCTGCCAGCAGAAAACTGAGCAGTTTGAGAACTGATGACGGAGCTTAAAAACATAAAATAGAACCAGACAATTGTAAATTTGACAAATGTTAGACCCATCTAAGAGATTTAATAGGACTTGTTGTTTTGTTAAAGAATACAAATTTAACAGGATACACTGATCTTAGTGAACAGTAATTCTTCCATTGATGTAAAATCCAGTTGATTTGTGTCTGAATTTAATGCCGCTTGGACCTGTTTGTGAATCATGTTCTGTTCATTTTTGCTCATGTAGTCAGAGTGATAAACAGATATAAATACTCTCACCTGATACGGTCAGTGAAACTTTATCACTGGTGTGTGAGTATCGTGATCCTTGGGTTTCTCTTCCAGTACAGCTGTAATTACCCGTGTGAGATTCATTAACAGAACTGATTCGGTATTCCTGTGATTGACTGACATGAATCACTGAATCATCTTTATTCCAGCTGTAGCTCCAGCTGCTGACGTCTGTCTCCTGTATGTCACATGTGAGAGTGACCGTCTGTCCTCTGAACACATGTCCATCAGGCTGAACACGCAATGCAGGCTTGGGTCTCTCTGTAATGATTGCAGGACACACTTCACGTGTTTAAAAAATTTTCATAGTTTTAAGCTGTCTAAATGACACAAGGCTTTTTAAGATTAACTGAAGTTTCATTTAACTGACTGCACTTAATACGATACTTGTTGATAGATTATATGAATTTGCATAATATTATAGCAAATTCAAAATTAGACTGCCCAGTAAAGAAAAAAAAAACAGCACTTACCACTTACTGTTAGCATAACTCTTTGACTTTGAATTGTGAAGTACTTTCCTTTTCTTGCACTGCACCCATACTGTCCTCCATTAGAGATACTCACATTACTCAGTATTTCCATTTCATTACCAGTTTTTATTCTCGTGAAGTCTTTGAACCAGAAAATTGTCCATCCAGTTGACTGTCCCACATCACAGCTCAGAGTAACTGTGTCTCCAGTGAACACTGAACTCTGGGGCTTTACAGTTATTTTGGGTTTGTCTGTAAAATATTTCACAATTCTGAGTTAATGAACAGCTTTCTGTCATTATGTATGACTACTTATGACTTCAATAATATATATTACAGCAAATTTTCTGTAATTATGAGTAAAGTAAGGCAGATGCTATATGTGCAAATAGCGATATGTGCTATTTAGTGCTATTTAAGTGTTACTAAGTGTAAATAGCACAAAAAAAATTAAAAATAAATAAATCTTTGCACTAAGTGTAAACAGTGGTTAGATGCTATTTGTAAAGAGCGTTACTTTTTAATATTTACATTTTTACGTAAAATAAATGAGTGCATTGATCCTTAGAAGTACACAAAATGTTTTACCGTTAAAACAAAACAAAAATTAATATGCAACAGTCATTTTTTAATAGTTCAATCAGAACAGATTTCAAAACACTGTAGCATCATACACTTGTTGTGCTGGACTGCCAGAGTTCCTTCAGAGGCAGGACGGTGGTACCACTGAAACACTTTCAGAGGCTCCTGGGGCATATGGCATTCGCAGCCACAGTCTCGTCGCTCGGATTGCTCCATATGAGACCACTTCAGCACTGGCTACACTCCTGAGTCCCGAGGTGGGCATGGCGCCGCAGTACACATCGAGTGACCATCACGCCGACGTGTCACCGCCTATTCAGCCCCTGGTCGGACCTTGCTTTTCTACAGGCCGGGGTGCCCTTAGGACAAGTGTCCCGGCATGTCGTTGTCACGATGGATGCCTCCAGTATGGGCTGGGGCGCTACATGCAACGGGCAGACAGCCTCGGGGCTCTGGACAGGGCCCCGACTGCTTTGGCACATCAATTGCCTAGAGCTGTTGGCAGTGCATCTGGCCTTGTAGCAGTTCCGTCCAGTGCTGCAAGACAAGCATGTGTTGGTCCGCACGGACAACACTGCGGCAGTTTCGTACATCAACCGTCAGGGAGGTCTACGATCACTTCGCATGTCACAGCTCGCCCGCCATCTCCTCCTCTGAAGTCAGACGTGGCTCAAGTCGCCGCGCGCCGTCCACATTCCGGGGGAGCTCAATCGTGCAGCCGACGCGCTCTCATGACAGCTCACGTCCCCCGGAGAATGGCGACTCCATCCCGAGACAATCCAGCTGATCTGGAGTCGATTCGGGGAAGCCCAGCTGGACCTGTTTGCTTCCCGCGAGTCCTTCCACTGCCAGCTGTACTACTCCCTGACCGAGGCCCCCCTCGGCACGGACGCTCTGGCACACAGCTGGTCTCGGGCTCTTCGCAAGTATGCGTTTCCCCCAGTGAGCCTTCTCGCACAGACACTGTGCAAGGTCAGGGAGGACGAGGAGCAGGTCTTACTGGTTGCGCCTTTCTGGCTCTCCAGGACCTGGTTTCCGGAACTCATGCATCCCCCTGAGACAAGACCTCCTCTCTCAGGGGCTCGGCACCATTTGGCACCCGCGTCCAGACCTTTGGAACCTCCACGTGTGGCTCCTGGACGGGACGCAGCAGACCTAGCTGATCTGTCACCTGCGGTGGTTAACACGATCACTCAGGCAAGAGCTCCCTCCACTAGGCAAGCCTATGCTCTGAAATGGAGTCTGTTCGTGAACTGGTGTTCTTCTCACCGAGAAGACCCCCGAAGATGCACGATTGGAGTAGTGCTTTCTTTCCTGCAAGAACGGTTGGAGCGTAGGCTGTCACGCTCCACCTTGAAAGTGTATGTAGCTGCCATCACAGCACATCACTATGCAGTGGACGGCCGGTCCCTGGGAAAGCACGATCTCATCGTCAGGTTCCTGAGGGGTGCCAGAAGGTTAAATCCTCCTAGGGCACCCCTGGTGCCCTCCTGGGACCTCTCTATCGTCCAGGCAGGACTTCAGAGGGGTCCCTTTGAGCCGCTGGTTTAAGTCGAGCTTAAGTTCCTGTCTACTAAGACAGCGCTCATGACCGCGCTCACTTCCATCAAGAGGGTCGGGGACCTCCAAGCATTTTCGGTGAGCGAAGAGTGCCTTGTGTTCGGGCCGGCCTACTCTCACGTTGTCCTGAGACCCCGGCCTGGATAAGTGCCCAAGGTTCCCACCATGCCTTTCCGTGATCAGGTGGTGAATCTGCAAGCACTGCCCTCGGAGGAGGCAGAATCAGCCCTTGTGTTGCTGTGTCCCGTAAGAGCACTGCGCATATACGTGGACCGCACCCGGAGCTTTAGAAGCTCTGAGCAGCTCTTTGTCTGCTACGGAGGTCAGCAGAAAGGGAAGGCTGTCTCCAAGCAGAGGTTGGCCCACTGGATAGTGGATGCCATCGCCTTGGCATACCAATCCCAAGGCTTGCCGTGCCACCTGGGGGTGAGGGCTCACTCCACACGGAGTGTTGCCTCCTCCTATGCGCTGGCGGCCTGGCGCACGGCGCCTCTCTGGCAGACACCTGTAGAGCTGCGGGCCTGACCCAGGCCTGGGTCAGTCCATATGAGAATCTCCACATGTTACCTCCCTACGGGTAGGGTGTGGCCTCTGTAGCGCCCTTCTCCGGAAGGCTCGTTTCCCCATCGTTTCTGCGTAAGCTGTAAACAACAAATCGGAAAGACTTGAAGCAAATCTTTCATCAAAAGTCGAAATCCCTTCTGTTAAGAAATTTCTGTGGGGAAAGGAACAGCGGCTTGACTATCTCCAGCAGCGATGTATTCACCTGTGGTCCCTGCAGGTACTAAGGTCAGCGTATTTGCGCTGGGGCGGTGGGAAGGTTACGACCTTTGCGTAGCGTTTGTCTGACACGCGGCCGCTTGCCAACTTTGGCTACGCCATAGGAAAATTTCATTGCCGTTTTCTCTTAAAGTCAGAGATGATTGGGGCTCCCAAGTGAATTCCCATAATGTCGTCACGACATAATGTCTCCATTCCCTCCATCAGGGAACGAGGGTTACGTACGTAACCGAGACGTTACGTAATCAGATAACTTTTTTCAAGTAACTAAAGTAATGCATTACTTTTAAATTTACAATGAAATATCTGAGTTACTTTTTCAAATAAGTAATGCAAGTTACTTTTACCATGTATTCACTGACATCCATCCTGTCCTCAAGTTAAGAGAAATTGGGAGTGACATGCAAAGGCAGAGGCACTTTCTTTAGGCTTATTAATTTCACTTTTGGTGTGAAAGGGCCCGTAGAGTTGTCAAAAATATAATTGTTGGGTTATTTACGAAAAAAAATAAAAAATAATCAAGTCCAGCCTAGATGATGAAAAGTAACTCAAAAGTAACGTTATGTGTTACTTTTCATAAAAAGCAACTAAGTAACGCAATTACACTCTTAAAAATAAAGGTGCTTTATGATGCCATAGAAGAACCTTTTTGTCTAAATGGTTCCATAAAGAACCTTTAACATCTGAGGAACCTTTCTGTTTCACAAATGTTCTTTGTGGTGAAAGAAGATTCTTCAGATTATAAAAAGGTAAGAAAGAGATGGTTCTTTAAAGAACCTTTGACTGTCTGTTTCTTTGTAGAACCAAAAATGGTTCTTCTATGACATGGCTGTGAAGAACCTTTTAAGCACCTTTATTTTTAAGAGTGTAGTAACCTTTTATGGAGTAACACAATATTTTTAAAATTTTAAGTTTAAAAAAGTATTTTTTATGAAGGCTAATCTACACATAGATTACTTGTAAGGGTTTTTGTAAGTCTTTTTTTTATGCTTTAAACTTATGAAGATGTTGAAAAAGCATTATAAACATGTTTATCAACATCTTTTACAAAGTAGTCTCGGTTACGTACGTAACCCTCGTTCCCTGATGGAGGGAACGGAGACATTATGTCCCCTTGCCACAACCTCGAACCAACGCTGGCGGCCAGGGACAAGTTCTCGACTCCTCAGCGTAAAACCTGAAGAGTGGATGCACCTGTCGCTTATTTATACCCGGCAAAATCCACTAGCCAAATTTCATTGCCGTTTTCTCTTAAAGTCAGAGATGATTGGGGCTCCCAAGTGAATTCCCATAATGTCGTCACGACATAATGTCTCCATTCCCTCCATCAGGGAACGAGGGTTACGTACGTAACCGAGACGTTACGTAATCAGATAACTTTTTTCAAGTAACTAAAGTAATGCATTACTTTTAAATTTACAATGAAATATCTGAGTTACTTTTTCAAATAAGTAATGCAAGTTACTTTTACCATGTATTCACTGACATCCATCCTGTCCTCAAGTTAAGAGAAATTGGGAGTGACATGCAAAGGCAGAGGCACTTTCTTTAGGCTTATTAATTTCACTTTTGGTGTGAAAGGGCCCGTAGAGTTGTCAAAAATATAATTGTTGGGTTATTTACGAAAAAAAATAAAAAATAATCAAGTCCAGCCTAGATGATGAAAAGTAACTCAAAAGTAACGTTATGTGTTACTTTTCATAAAAAGCAACTAAGTAACGCAATTACACTCTTAAAAATAAAGGTGCTTTATGATGCCATAGAAGAACCTTTTTGTCTAAATGGTTCCATAAAGAACCTTTAACATCTGAGGAACCTTTCTGTTTCACAAATGTTCTTTGTGGTGAAAGAAGATTCTTCAGATTATAAAAAGGTAAGAAAGAGATGGTTCTTTAAAGAACCTTTGACTGTCTGTTTCTTTGTAGAACCAAAAATGGTTCTTCTATGACATGGCTGTGAAGAACCTTTTAAGCACCTTTATTTTTAAGAGTGTAGTAACCTTTTATGGAGTAACACAATATTTTTTAAAATTTTAAGTTTAAAAAAGTATTTTTTATGAAGGCTAATCTACACATAGATTACTTGTAAGGGTTTTTGTAAGTCTTTTTTTTATGCTTTAAACTTATGAAGATGTTGAAAAAGCATTATAAACATGTTTATCAACATCTTTTACAAAGTAGGCTTTTTTAAGCAGATAAAGGTATGAGTTACTCTGCTTTAAAACTGGCATCTGCCGGGCATGATTCGAGGTAAACAATCCAGGCACCAACATTTTTAGTAAATCTGACTGAAAATCGATGATTAAGCAGCTCATATTCTAAAATGTAAAAATTGGATTTGGTTTAGTGTAAATGAAATAACATGTGGATGTTAATGGTCCTCCTCTTGGTGTAAATTATATTTTGTGCTCATTCTCAATGGAACACTCTCCTTAACCACTTTATGATGTATGGACATTATTTAAAGAAAACATTCAACAGTTACCAAACATTTTTTTTTTTTAAGAACCTTTTTTGCTAGAATGGTTCTTTGTGTTAGAGTTTTGGGGTTCTTTAAATGATTTCGTTCTTAAATTTAAATACAAATTTAACTTTAAAATTGTAACTGATTTCCAAACAATCATGTTCTTTTCTCTTTTAAGTTTTTTTGGTCATGAGTGTGAGCAGCTTTGTTAATCTGAGGATAGGCCTACTTCTTTCCTCTTCTCCACTAAGTAACATATATATTAAATGTATAATCCATTGTTGGATTATTATTATTATTTTTTAATCTCATGACTTTATATAACTTCCTTTTAACACTTTGAAGGGATCACATACTGTCCCATTTTTGCCACTTTTGGCCTTCGTGAAGCCAGTGGGAAACAAGTTACAATTTGAAAGTTAAAACTTACAGACATTAAATAATTTATCTGTTGAGAGTGTTGGATGGTTTAGCTCCAGAAAATCAATAATGAGGTGCTTTAACAGTTGCAGATTTGTAAAACAAAAGGGTAGGAATAAAGAACCCTAAACTCTAACACAAAGAACCATTTCGATATATAAATCCTTTAGGATTTTAGGATGATATGGTCCTAAATAGAACTGTTACTACATTAACATTTAAAGAAGCATTTTTTCGAGGCTACTCTTATCTGCCAAAACACAGATTCATCAGGCGCCAACTTCTTACGCAAATGAGACTGGGGGAGGCATTAGAAAGTTTAATTGGATTTATTCATTTATTTACAACGATTTAAAATTTATTGAAATACCTTCATTACATGCATATTTACTTTTGAGTTGAAAACATAATTAATAATAATAATAATAATACATTATTTTTATTTATTTATTTTTATTAGTAACATGTTACAGTCACCAGGGGTATGCTAGGCTAGATTAATGAAATTTCTGGTTGAAAATGGCCTGGATTCATGTTATCTGCAATGAGATAAGCCTATACTGTAACTCTCATATTGCTATTAATAATCCAACACAAAGCAAAAGTTTTGTTGACCTGAAGTTAATTTATAAGATAGATATAATGTTTATTAGATAAATGACACAGGAAATGATTTGTTAGATTTATAACAGTGAGCAAGTTCCTTCTGGGAAGCTATCAGACCTAAGCTTCTCTATCAGAGGTTAGCATATTTTTGGGCTGAGCAAGATCATGATGACTCACACAACACAGTCAGAGTCACTTCATCACTCCATTCAGAGGTGTCTGATTGTCTCTGGCCACAACACTTGCATTTCTGTTTGGACACTGCAGTGATGTTGAACTCTTTCTTCTTAGAGGCCTGCTCTCTGCCTCCACACTGCCATGTGTATGTCCAACCGTCACCCTGTATGTCACATGTGAGAGTGACTGTATCTCCAATGAATATCTGGGATGGTTCAGGCTGAACAGTCAGAAGAGGTTTAGGTCTCTCTGGAAGAATTGAACAACAACAACAAAATATGTATATTAATAATGAAACTATTTAAATGGATAGCACCCAAAAAGGAAAATTATGTCATTAATTACTCACCCTCTTGACGTTCTAAACCCGTAAGACCTTTGTTCATCTTCGGAACACAAATTAAGATATTTTTGATGAAATCTGAGAGCTCTCTGACCCTCCCATACTGAAATGTTCCCAGATCCAGAAACGTAGCAAGGACATTGGTAAAATAGTCCATGCGACAAAAATAACAAAAAATAATGCGCGTTCTGCTGCTTACGTTGAACACACGCATGCGTTGTTTACATGCAGATGACGCATGCGTGTGATACTCTCTCCACAATGGCGGCGCACTGCTGCAGACGAGATGAGAAGAATTGTTGCATAAAGTCATGTCTTTACTAAGCTTCTTGACCTGGGAACATTTCAGTTGCGTTGCTGTCTATGCAGAGTCAGAAAGCTCTCGGTATTCATCAAAAATATCTTAATTTGTGTTTCGAAGACGAACAAAGGTCTTACTGGTTTGGAACGACATGAGGGTGAGTAATAAATGACAGAAATTTCATTTTTGGGTGAACTATCCCTTTAAATCTGTTCTATCCACCTTTTTTTTTAACCCGCCACGTTTTAATTTATGGGTGACACTTCCAGTTTGGGTTAACTTCAAATATTGCATCTGTGCTACAAATAATCATTATGCGTCAGTTTGACTCTATGAGCTGTACATTTTTTGTCATGCTCTATTTTTTCCATCAGTGAAATAAAGTAACGCTTTGTGTTTTTCTGTGACATTAGGATCACAAGAATATCTGTCACAAGAGCTTTGTTGTGATGATTATTTTCTTGTATTCTTCTGTATTAATATGAAAAAGACAACAGACACTGCACATTTGTTGTCTGCTCTCAGATTTTTGTAATTTTTCCCCTTTTCACTTCTAATTCCTATTACCAGTGTTTACTTGAATATTTCTAAAGCAGGGAAATACAGCATTTGTCAAAATGAATTCAAACATTAAACATTACACAAACATAATATAAGCTTACTTTAACTATGGTATTATTTAACACGTTCCATAATACTGCTGCAGAAAGACTCGTCTGAACTAATTTGTTAGTACTCTTACACTTTTAAGTTTCCTTTTGATGTTCGATGGCTGAAAGGTGAGGAGAATAATGTCAACTGATCTGTACAATAAGGCAAAATGGCAAAAAAAAAACACTCTTGTTCAGTTTTACAGCTAAAAAAGTGAAGATTTAAACAAATATATGAATCACCTTGAGTGCATCCAGGGGAGATGTTGGAAATCAACACTAAAAAACAAAAAGAAAATCACATTGATTTATAGATGATGCTGCTTCAAAATGTCATATATGATTATAAATATCCTTAAACTTTTCACATTCATTTTAATGCTTAAAGTCCCCCTGCAGTCGCTAATTTAGTCCTTAAAACTCATCTAATTGTGACCACCTTTGACTGGCCATTGCGTTATTGAAATCAATAGATATGTCTATGATTGGCTACATTGCTCAACGTTACAAAAACACATTGTAAATAAAAACCTATGACCAGTAGACAGAATAATATGAAAAGCCCTTCCTCGCAAGTTGACGGAATTACTCCCTTGCCGAAAAGAAGTATACTTCAAGTTTATTTTATTAAGTATACTTTATGTAGTAAGTAAACAAATAGCAGTGTACTAGTAGTATACTTGTTAGTGTACTATTTCAATACTCATTGGGACTAAATTGGCCCACTTTTTAGTATATAATAGTATATAAATACTTTTAAGTATACATTAAGTATAACAGTAGTAAACTTTGATCGATCAACACCCCAAAGCTTGACAATCATTATTACCTCTTCATTGGTCAACATTTTATTCCATAACATTACACAGTTTTGATGCTGCTTTATGTCTGATGATCGTGTTAGAATACGTGTGGAAGCATCTGTTGTTTTTTCAGTTTCTTCTTCGCTTGTGTTTTGTAAATTCTGTACCGAAGATGTGTAATAGCACCCCCTACTGTATAGCAATGAAAATATTCTCGGAGCACAAGTATATAACATCAGAATATAACATTTCTGTATTATACTATATATATACTGTATATATAAAAAGGTTTCTTGAGCAGCAAATCAGCATATTAGAATGATTTCTGAAGGATCATGTGACTGGAGTAATGATGCTAAAATTTTGCTTTGAAATCAGGAATACATTACATTTAAAAATATATTTAAATAGGAAAGTTATTTTAAATAGTAAAACAAAATTCAAAATGTTACTATTTTGTTGTACTTTGTATCAAATAAATTGGTGAACAGAAGAGACTTCATTAAAAACCTTACTGTTCAAAAAATTTCGACTGGTAGTGTATAGGCAACTTAAATTTTTCTCTTATTTCTAGCTTTTAATTGGCTAAGAAATCAGATACACTGCTGGACAATAACCAATAATAATGATTTGTTTATATACTACAAACACTTATCACATTTTTTTTATTATTATTATCACATAATAAGGCAGAATAGTTTATATACTGTAATGAATGCTATGCCAAGTAGCACTGCATTGTTCATATACTTTATTTATTACCTGGTGATGACTTGAAAAACACAAATAAACCATATATTGTCGCAGTCTAATGTTTAATGTCTTCATGTTTCCAAACGTTTTTGTTTTTCTGTGAAAAGTAAACAACTGTTTTCATACAGCGACAGATGCTTTTGTCCATTTAGGGATTTCCTGGTACGACTTTCTGCGCGAGAGCGCCCTCCAGCTTCGAGTATGAATGAAACACACACTGCATGAGTGTTTAGCGTTCCGCCATGTTCATCTCGCCTTATTCTAGGTCCGAATAAAACATCAGGTCATGCACAGATAATCCTGTCTCTTTGAATTTAAATCTATATTTATTCACACCGGCTCTTGAAAACCTCTATGCAAACACACTTGCCTGAAAAAGTGCGGGGGACGAATTTACGTGATATTAAAAGGGGCACGTCCCCCGCGTGATCTACGCCCCTGTTCTATCGCTGATCAACAATTCAAGAATGACAAAGCCTAAACCAAGACTCTGAGAGTTCAGTGTCACAGGTAAAGGCTATGTAGATGCACTCATATCTGCTAATGAAGATCTACTGAAGACAACACTTTAAAAAAAAAAAAAAACTTAATTACAGAACGCGACATGTCCAATTCAACGTGAACCATTGAGGCCACAGTGCATTGAGAGATGGCAGCCAACAGAAAAACACACATTCATCGTATTTTATTGGATCAGTGTGTCACCCCTGTTTGTGTTTGTTTCTTTTCACTGACTGAACATATTCTATCAGGGTTCGTTGGGTTCGTGCAGCGTGAAATGGTCTTAACAAACCTTAAATTGTATGACTGAAGCCATCATAACAGCGATAAATACACTGATCCTATTCAACTACAGCACGTGTTTGTCTGTCACACACAGATATCATGAACTGAGTGATTTGATATTCTGCCACAGATTATTAGCAGCATGAATGAAAAACTGATCAAATACATAAGAAGATTAAAAACACAGTGATTCACTGATTCACTCCATCACTACACAAAATAAGAAAAATAATACATAAATTAGAAAATGATACTCACAGATCATTACAGGAAGTAACCTGAGCTCCATACTGATCTATTAATGCACAAAGTTAAACACACAGTCTGTGCTATAGAATCAACACTTCCTGTAAATTTTAGCAAATGGCTGCAATATAACAAAGAGTGAAAAATTTAAGGGGGTCTGAATACTTTCCGTACCCACTGTAAATGATGGTACAGGAAATGCAAGCGTATATTCTAAGGTTTAATGAAGAAAATTACACCGAGCAGCAAAAATGCATTTTGGCCCCTAAAAAGTCATTTTTGGCTCTTAAAAAAAAAAAAAACATTCCCCCATTAATTTTACTACTTATCTTTTTGTTTTAGCTCTAAATTGCAAATCTTCAAAGAATATTATATTATATTATATTATATTATATTATATTATGACAACAACATTTTTTAAATAAACAATTTTTGTATCATTAATGGCATCAATCTTTGTTTTGTAATATATTCTTTAGAACGTAGTGAAGATACCTTATAACAAAATGAGATAATCAGATTTTTTGTAAAAGAAATAAAGAAAGAAAAGAAAAAGAAAGAAAGTTTGTATTTTTTGTGGAAACTTGGTTTCAATATATTTTCTGTTTGTGATTTATTTTGTACATGATCAATGTACCTTTCATAAGAAGTTCTGAGCCCTTGTTTTAGCCTAAACTATGAAGTATATATATATATATACAGTGGGTACGGAAAGTATTCAGACCCCCTTAAATTTTTCACTCTTTGTTATATTGCAGCCATTTGATACTTTCCGTACCCACTGTATATATATATATATATATACACACAAATTGTCATTAGGCATGCTGTTACATGCACTTCTAGTTTATACTGATGAGTTTAAAATTTCAGACTGAATGAAGGGTGATTTATTTTAATGCTAAATCTGAATAAGACGTCACAAAGATTTCTCAGACAGGGCAAGAGAAGTGGTTTTGCCACATGTTACCAGTCTTAGAAAAGGGAAGTGTGAAGACATCTATGTTACTAAGAATTTCTGAATCACTACTGCTCATCTATGGAAACTTTTAGCAGTTTTCATCAGTGCAGAATGAGCAGCTGTGTGGCTGGTCAGTATGAGTGTTGTCTGCTGTTAAACTCTTAATCAGAACAGTGAATCCCCTTCTGCTTCTGCCACCTTACGCTGTGTGTGCATGAGTGTCTTTGTAGAGATTTTATGCAGGGGTGGGCTAAGGGGGCTGAAGCTCTGAATGTTTTTCAGTAGGCCTAAAGCCCCGAATGTTTTATTACTATGCCCTGTAAGCATTATCACTGAGTTTTAATGCGCATTAAAATAACTTCTAGAACTGCAAATGCTCTCTGCACATTTCGGTAAAGAAAAAAACATGTTGTGCGTCTCAGCGGCAACACACAGCAGTGTTTCCTTACTGAATGAATTTGCGTTTTGAACTGATCCATTCATAAAAATAGTTTCTTACTTCATTCCTGAATGAAGCAGACGTTTTGAAAGAATCGATTGAATGAATGACTCAGCGACTCACTTATTAAGACAGGGGCTTGCCATCACATACTGGCAATTGTAGTTTCATATTTAAAAGTATCATTCAATTTTTTTCTGTCATTTCATATCTATATTGCAATTTAAGTAATTATTTATGCAAATTGTAGTGCAGTGTAAAATCATGTGCAGGTGCTAATATATATATATATATATATACACACAAATTGTCATTAGGCATGCTGTTACATGCACTTCTAGTTTATACTGATGAGTTTAAAATTTCAGACTGAATGAAGGGTGATTTATTTTAATGCTAAATCTGAATAAGACGTCACAAAGATTTCTCAGACAGGGCAAGAGAAGTGGTTTTGCCACATGTTACCAGTCTTAGAAAAGGGAAGTGTGAAGACATCTATGTTACTAAGAATTTCTGAATCACTACTGCTCATCTATGGAAACTTTTAGCAGTTTTCATCAGTGCAGAATGAGCAGCTGTGTGGCTGGTCAGTATGAGTGTTGTCTGCTGTTAAACTCTTAATCAGAACAGTGAATCCCCTTCTGCTTCTGCCACCTTACGCTGTGTGTGCATGAGTGTCTTTGTAGAGATTTTATGCAGGGGTGGGCTAAGGGGGCTGAAGCTCTGAATGTTTTTCAGTAGGCCTAAAGCCCCGAATGTTTTATTACTATGCCCTGTAAGCATTATCACTGAGTTTTAATGCGCATTAAAATAACTTCTAGAACTGCAAATGCTCTCTGCACATTTCGGTAAAGAAAAAAACATGTTGTGCGTCTCAGCGGCAACACACAGCAGTGTTTCCTTACTGAATGAATTTGCGTTTTGAACTGATCCATTCATAAAAATAGTTTCTTACTTCATTCCTGAATGAAGCAGACGTTTTGAAAGAATCGATTGAATGAATGACTCAGCGACTCACTTATTAAGACAGGGGCTTGCCATCACATACTGGCAATTGTAGTTTCATATTTAAAAGTATCATTCAATTTTTTTCTGTCATTTCATATCTATATTGCAATTTAAGTAATTATTTATGCAAATTGTAGTGCAGTGTAAAATCATGTGCAGGTGCTAAAAAATAAGTGAGTAGAATCCTGCATGTTTAATTATACTTAGCATAGGCCTTTTGTGTACATAGAAAAAGTCTTAGATCTTTGAGTTCAGCTCATGAAAAATGGGGACAAAAACAAAAGTGTTGCGTTTATAATTTTGTTCAGTGTATATATATATTTTATATATATATTTTGCATTCATGGATGTCTCTGGGCTAAGCCCCGGATATCTACTTGCCCTAGAACCACCCCTGATTTTATGTATAATAATATTAGACACATTTGTCAGTCCCCTGACAACAAATATCACAACTGTGACATTTCAAAGCCATGACATTAATATTATTTTAGCACTTGATGAGAGTCTGAATTGGTTAAACCCAGGGGTGGATTAAGGTGGTCAGGGGCCCCTTGGCTGCTCTTTGTGTGAGCAGCAGTGACAGCAGTGCTTAAAGTGTGCTTACTTTTTACTGTACAGTACCAGCCAGTATTAACTTTGAATATTTAGGTCACATTTAAAGAGGTGTGCATTATGTCATAAAAATATAAAACAATAGAAAAGGCTTATTGTTATGAGTGTTAACACATACAGTATTTTGGCACTGTTGACACTTTTTAAGTCACAAATGAGGTTTGAAACTTACATTTAATAATTTGCTGATGCATTTCAACAGGTCATGCATATACTTATCATGGACTGTGATACTTATTCGTTATCTGTCCTTTTTTTAAATTAGGAAATGTATCACTTTTTATGATTCGTTCCTTTGTATTAATTAAAACATGTTTAAATAATAATTAAACCATGTTTTAAATAATAATAATGACACTGATAATAATACTATTTCATACAGAGTTTCGGCGTGTGGGAGATTGGGGCAATCCGTAAAATGTAAAAAAAAAAAAAAGGAAAAAAAAAGGAATTTTAGTTTAGTTTAGTTTAGAGCTTTATTAATCCCCTTGGGGCAATTAATTCAGACTTTCGTAGTGCTTCACATATATAACATTTAACACACACATACAAATACTCAAAATACACCAAATACATAAGAGAATAAAAATAATAATAATAATATATCAACTAAATTTATTACATAAACTTATTGCTTCAGGCACAAAAGTAAATTTGTACCGATTTGTGGAACATCTAATTGACCTTAAACATCTCCCAAGCGGCATCCACTTAAAACAATCATTCAAAGGGTGTGTGCAGTCTCCTATAATTTTATGTGCCATCCTCATCACTTGCCGTTCATAATAAAACGTAAGACTTCGCAAGGGAACACCTAACATTTTTGAGCACATATTAACAATAACAATAACTCGTTTTTGTTCTTTGTAGACAATAAGGAAAACCAACAAATAAAGGAAAAGGACAGGATACTTTCAACAAATGAATTATAGAAAGTCTTGAGAATGACTCTCTGTACATTAAAATAATTCAGCTTCCTCAACACATACAATCTTTGATGTGACTTTTTAATGATTGCATCTGTGTTTTATCACTATTATCAATAATCGTTCCTAAATACTTGTATTCCTCCACTACACGAACCTGTGTGTCATTAATGACCACCCTTTGAGGTGCAAGTGTTTTCTTACTAAAATTGATGATCATCTCTTTCGTCTTTGACACATTCAAATCAAATTTCATCCTATTACACCATAAAATAAAATCATCCAAAACCGGACCATATTCCTGATCTGGATATGACAGCAAAGACAGAAGCACAGTATCGTCTGCATATTTTACCAAATAACTATTACTGTACAAACTCTGACAATCATTTGTATATAAAATGAAAAGAACCGGAGAAAGAATACAGCCTTGTGGTGAAAATTTATAGAAATAGAAATATTTAACGTGTCCGATAAGACTCCATTAACTCTAACCTTTTGTTTCCTATCTGTTAAAAAATTCACAATCCATAAAACTAAACCATGGTTAAA
>NW_015624593.1:0-1044 GCF_001515625.1 Sinocyclocheilus rhinocerous | reverse complement strand
CCCCGATCTCGTACGGATCCTGGGTCGGGTCCCGGGTCTTCCGTGTAGACCTCTACGATGGAGTCTATTTTCCAGATGTCGACTGAGAGCATTCAACAGAAACAGTTTTGCATCCTCTACGCCTCTTCCAGCGCGATATGCGAACTGCAACAGATCTAAAAGTGGTCCAGCAACTGTCATCACATACTTTTTTATCTCTTTTTCAAAAGCCTTCATGACCAAAGAAGTCAAGGCAATAGGACGGTAGTCATTCAACAATTCTGGCTTTGCTTTTTTAGGTATAGGTACAATAATTGAGCTTTTCCACAAATCTGGTACCAACCCTAAATCTAGAGAAGATTGAAAAAGTAAGTGGAAAACTCCACTAAGCTGTTCAGCACAGTGACTCAGTGTTCTACCACATATGCCATCTGGGCCTGGGGCCTTAGTAAGCGGTGTAGCCTTCAACTGTTTCAATATATCAGATGGATTAAAATTAAAATTATTAGAACTAGTATTATCTTTAAAAAGAGCCATCTTGCTAATATTATCTATAAAAAGTGCCATCTCATCATCTATAGCTGATGTATTAAAACGAGAAAAAACATTAATTATACTTATTAGATATTAGAAAATTAGTATCATAATTCTCCATAGACCTTTGTTGATTTGATACCCATGTACTTACTTCAGCCATACTCTTAATTCCTTTCCAGGCTGCTTTAAGATTACCTTGCATTAACACACCCTCAATCATATTTTTATCATTACTTTTAGCACTTTTTATTGCCCTTTTAACTTCCCTGTTTATCTGTTTTTTCTCTTCATTAGTTCCTGAGAGAAATACTCTCTTCTTCATATTCAATATACTTTTTAACTCCTTCGTAACCCAAGGTTTATTATTGGAATACAAGGTGATCTTTTTTGTAGGTATGACAGAATCAACACAGAAAGTAATATAGGCCTAGTTAGAAACGGTGTGCACCCGTTCATTAAGATCAGAGCATGTGTTCAAAAACGTATTCCAATCTGTGCAATCGAAACAACCCTTTAAAACTTCAATAT
>NW_015624592.1:0-535 GCF_001515625.1 Sinocyclocheilus rhinocerous | reverse complement strand
GTGTGCTTGACTGGCCAGCAAACTCACCAGACCTGAACCCCATTGTCAAGATGTAGATGAGCTGAAGGCCACTGTCAAAGAAACCTGGGCTTCCATACCACCTCAGTAGTGCCACAAACTGATCACCTCCATGCTACGCCGAATTGAGGCAGTAATTAAAGCAGAAGGAGACCCTACCAAGTTATTGAGTACATGTACAGTAAATGAACATACTTTCCAGAAGGCCAACAATTCACTAGAAATGTTTTTTTTATTGGTCTTATGGAGTATTCTAATTTGTTGAGATAGTGAGTTGGTGGGTTTTTGTTAAATGTGAGCCAAAATCATCACAATTAAAAGAACCAAAGACTTAAACTACTTCAGTCTGTGTGCACTTAATTTATTTAATAGACGAGTTTCACAATTTGAGTTGAATTACTGAAATAAATGAACTTTTCCACGACATTCTAATTTATTGAGATGCACCTGTATATAATATTAAAAAAAATGGTTGTACAAGGTATGATGAAGAAAGAAAGGAATTAATATCATATTT
>NW_015624591.1:0-969 GCF_001515625.1 Sinocyclocheilus rhinocerous | reverse complement strand
TGGTTTAAAATAGTACTTATTTTGATGTGTTGACTAACATACTAAAGCGCACGTAAAATACTACAAACTTCGACTTTTTGTGTTCACTTAGTTCATATATTTTAAATGTGCTAAATTGCAACTTCATTACAAATGTGTAATTACAAATATATTTCAATACACAACATACAAATTTCAATAGAACATTAAAGTATATTTTAGTTTACCATAAATGCTTGTCTGTGCATTGAGCAGAACCCTTTAACGATATTTCAAAGCAAAGGTGAAATTACATATAAAGATACTTATATCCTACTTAAGTTGGTCAAAAAAGCACTTAAGTGTCAACTAGCAACATAACATGCAATTATGTGTCTGAAAACATTAAATTCAGTCCCCACTTAAGTTCTTTTTAAATAAAGGGATAGTTCACCCAAGAATGAAAATTGGATGTTTATCTGCTTACCCCCAGGGCATCCAAGATGTAGGTGACTTTGTTTCTTCAGTAGAACACAAATTATGATTTTTAACTCCAACCGTTGCAGTCTATCAGTCGTATAATGCATGGCAATGGTAACAAAATCTATGAGAGTAAAAAAAACATGCACAGACAAATCCAAATTAAACCCTGCGGCTCGTGACGACACATTGATGTCCTAAGACACGAAACGATCGGTTTGTGCCAGAAACCGAACAGTATTTATATCATTTTTTACCTCTAATACACCACTATGTCCAACTGCCTTGAGCGCGCGCACGGCATCCGGTGCGTGAGAATACACCACTATGTCAACTTCCTTGTGCGCGCGCACGGCATCTGATGTGTGAGGTGTGTACGCGCTCTGGCGTAGTTTACGTTAATGGGTGTGTTGATATCCAGCCGAAGAGCAATCAACCATAACTTCAGGAGAGCAGGCTCAGAAGTTGGGAATACTTGGAAAGTCCCCACTCCCGAATGAGTTCGCGCGAGAGAGCGTAATCTTTTAGTTT
>NW_015624590.1:85347-86779 GCF_001515625.1 Sinocyclocheilus rhinocerous | reverse complement strand
AACAAAATGTGAAAAAATGAATGGGGTATGAATACTTTCGCAAGGTACTGTGTATATCACCATACTTGGCCACACGTCACTTCACTTCTTCACTTCACTACATTAGCAGTTTGGACACACTCATTCTTTATTATTAAAAATAATAATTATTAAAAATAATAAAGGATTATTATACGATCAGGATATTTTTTTGGGGGGGGGCTTTTTTTTTTACATTTTTCAAAAATATATAATTGTCTTACCTAAATGTTTGATCATGCTGTGCATTTTTGTTTTTACAATGGGACAGTTGTTGCACAATAGCTTACACACAGCACAAGCCTGATTTTGTGAGCTGTATGTGAGGCAACCTCATGCCAGGTTCACACATACTCCGTTTGCAGTGCGTATGCAGTCCATGTGCGGTACGTAAGTGGTGCAGAAGCAGCACGGACTTATATTGTGCTTTTACACAGGAGTCCGCTACTGATCCATGGCTGTTTGCCACAAACAACATTTATCCATTTTGGTTTCAAATCCAAATGTTGTTACTGAAAATGCTTTTTGAGCATTGTGATTCTGTTTTTATGCAGTACAGTAATACAATCTTTCATAGACGTGTTTAAATCTGGGTTTCCGTGGGTCTTAAAAAAAGTCTTAAAAAGTCTTAAATTTAGTTGTATCAAATTTAAGGCCTTAAAAAGTCTTAAATTGTACAAGAAAGTATTAATTATGATTTCAAGAGGTCTTAAATTTGGGGACGGAAAGACCATAATTGCGATATGGCTGAATGTGACGATTAAACTTCAAAAGGCTATGATTTCATGAAATAAACATGAGCGCTGCACGTTTAAAGTCCGGTGCTGCTGTTCTGCCGTTACCGGGGAAACAGTTATTTCTACCAAACGCTCCACCTGCTGTCAGAGAATGGATGAGCATTTTCAATAAAACTGTTGTTTTGTTTAGAGTTCAGACCAATGCAAAAATCGACCCATGTTTTTACCCTGCAAACACACAGAGCTTTAAATGTGAACTGGTGGATCGATAAGAAGACAATGCATTATAAAAATCTAAACAGTATAGGGGTGTGTGCTATATGTATGGTCTGCAATAATATCGTAATTGTTGTTTTAATGATGTGTGATTTGATATTATCGAGTATATCGCGAAAAGCAAACAAAACACCTACAGAATGCGTGCATACATTAAATGATGAAGTCTAGCAGGTTAGACTAGTGCTCGCATTTAGAGTGCGTTCTTTCACGGCATTAATCAGTCTATTAAAATGCATTTAGAATTATCACATAATTCAAGATATGGGGCAGATATCATTTCATATAGTTAATATCACACGAAGAGTGCCGTTTTTTCTCCAAAAGTCAGCATGATTACAAATGTGTTATTGATTTTATACAACAGTTCAATAAACAAGAAGTTAATATTAAGAGACTTA
>NW_015624590.1:79691-80132 GCF_001515625.1 Sinocyclocheilus rhinocerous | reverse complement strand
AATGCAAAAATCGACCCATGTTTTTACCCTGCAAACACACAGAGCTTTAAATGTGAACTGGTGGATCGATAAGAAGACAATGCATTATAAAAATCTAAACAGTATAGGGGTGTGTGCTATATGTATGGTCTGCAATAATATCGTAATTGTTGTTTTAATGATGTGTGATTTGATATTATCGAGTATATCGCGAAAAGCAAACAAAACACCTACAGAATGCGTGCATACATTAAATGATGAAGTCTAGCAGGTTAGACTAGTGCTCGCATTTAGAGTGCGTTCTTTCACGAAATAATTCCAAACACAGCCACAGCGCTGTTTTGCATCTCTGAGCAACACTACGGTGTTTCGTTCCTGAATGAATCAACCGTGTAAATGATTCCGTTCAGTCGCAATGACTCACTTAACAGTGACTTGCTGCCACCTACTGGCAGTTTTAAT
>NW_015624590.1:78752-79664 GCF_001515625.1 Sinocyclocheilus rhinocerous | reverse complement strand
TTTCCTCTGCATTGCAAAGATCAATTTTGTTAATACTGATTTCATTTGCTTGGTAACAGCCCAAATGCAAGAATTTTACTCAAAAGATGGTGCACACTTTTAGAAAAAATGGCTTAAAGGTAAAAATGCCCATAAAACTTATTGGATATGATTAATTTCTATCACTGCTTTGAACTGACCACACAGAATATGAAGAATATCAAAAAATTATAACAAAAAAAAAAACAGAGTCAGCTGTTATCAGCAGATATCATTTTTTGTCAATATCGCACACCCCTAATTTGTTATTTATTTGATATAATAATTTATTGATAATAATTGTTTAAATTAATATAATAATACTTTTGACTCATCCATTTACTTAAAAATGGTTTAAAGGCTGAAATGTAAAGTTTATCATTTTATAAAATGTTTTGCTTTTGTGAAAACTTGTATCTGAACTGTAAATTATGCTTTTTACAGTAATTTTACAGTTTAAAATCCTGCAGAAATCCTGTTAAATGCAATAAATATAAGCATGAGTTTGTGTGAACCTGGCGTTATGTGTGCTGAAGTGCTGAATTGTTTAAACACTGGCAAGAATTAAAGGGGTGGTTAATTGCGATTTCATTTTTTTAATGTTAGTTAGTGTGTAATGTTGCCGTTTGAGCATAAACAATGTCTGCAAAGTTGCGGCGCTGAAAGTTCATTGTAAACGGAGATATCGTCTTTTAAAATTCTGGCAGTTTAATGCCTACAAAAACAGCTGGTAGGGACTACAACAAGTTACCTCGTGGGTTCGTGACGTAACAAACCCAGATAAACCCCGCCCTCGGGAAAAGGCAGCAAAGGGGGCAAGGCCATGCTGGCTGCTTTAGAGAAGAGGAAGAGAAAACTAGAGGTGCACGTAAAAATCTGTTCATATATGAATCG
>NW_015624590.1:64156-78662 GCF_001515625.1 Sinocyclocheilus rhinocerous | reverse complement strand
TATCTAAAAGTATGAGACAACAACAAACAAAAAACATAGGCCTACCATTAAAAGCCGTGCTTGCACGATCCTCTTCAATAATATCCTCTGCTTCTCAATCGGACTCAAACTGATAAGCGATATTAATGACGCCGTTGTTTACAATACAACCGGAGCACATGCCGCTGAGGTGAGGGGCCGGACGTTTAGACGCACACTACAGGCGGTTTACCCAATCACAACACACTGGGCTAGCTAACCAATCAGAATCCATCACTTATTTCTGAGGGCGGGGCTTCATAAAAGCAGGAAATGATCAGCACGTTTCTCAGAGAAGGGACAGAGCGGTGTGGAATAAAGGTAAATTATGTGAAAAAGAATGCTTTTTTTTTTTTTTTTAAACGAAGCATTAACACATGTTAGACTGCCCCCCATAAACACAATAAAGCCTAGAAAAAAAACAGTGAACCACCCCTTTAAAAATAAATTCAAATTATAAACTTTAGTGGCGAAGCAACACTGCCTCGATTGTGCAAGTGACAATTCCTGTGTGAACTGCTTGTGCAGCTTGCTTATTGTGCAGACGCAATGTGCAGATTTTAAGCCATTTGCGCATTTAGAGGGAAAGAGAGAGAATGTGCGGTGATTCACTCACGCTGTTTGTGAAATTACATCTCAACAGAAAGTTTTCAAATTACTTTATAAGTTATTTACTGAAGAAATATGAATTGTACCTCACCATCAGCATTATAATTATTTTACCTGCGCCGGACAGAGATTGAGACTGTGCCGCTGCATGTCATGCCAAACCTCTCACAGCAGGCGCGTCGTCAGCTTGAGATCGGTTTATGAGATCGGCCTTTATAGAGACGATCAAACGAGCGTCTCTTCCCCAAGCCATTATCGGCCGATACCGATCGGTAGTCGATCAATCGGAGCACCCCTAATTATTAATATTTTATTTATTTTAGAATATTAGTAAAACTAAACTAAACATAAATAAAATAAATAATGGCCAAAATAAACTAACAGCTACACAGTGGTCTTTGCTCAGTTGATGTATGACCCCCATAAACCACTTGACCTTTTTGATGCAATTTTACTGGTGTGTTTTCAATTTTGGTACACATGCCCATTTATTGCTTTTAAGGGCTAAAAAAAATCCAAATCCATTCTGAGATACTCTGTGGCTTTAGGAAAGCAATGCACGGGTGTGGAAGATGGCAATTTAAGAGAAACGCTCCCCAGTCGACAACTATTCTCCCTTAATTCAAAGAGTTCAGATACGGAAAAATCTTTATAAGTAATATGGCAGAGGGAGACAAACATAAGAAAACGCGGGGAAAGTTGATTATGAAACCCGAAAGAGACGGTAAAGTTGATGAAGACGGTGAACGACGAGGGCAGAAAAATGAGGGGGGTCAAGATGGCGATGCTAAAATGCCTTCGCGCTCCGTGGAAATTAAGTATATCGGCAATTCACAGTAAGATTTCTGCACTACGTTCTGATCTCAGGGATGACATGACTGACTTTCATTAGAAAATAAGGGATGACATCAGAAATGACCTGACAGAGTTTAAAGAAGAAATAAATCGAAAGCTGAATGAAGTGACGAAAACCCAGCAATCAACATCCGAAAGAGTGGACGAGATGGAAAAACGAATCGCTGATCTGGAAGAGTGGGGCGTGGATGTAAGGGACGCGGTCAGCAACACTTTGAAAGTACAAGAGAACTTGCAAACTAAGTTATCTGACTTGGAAGGCCGCTCCCGACGGAATAATTTATGCATTTATGGGCTGCCAGAAGGATGCAAGGGAAGAAACGTGATGGAATTCGTTGCAGAATTTATTAAATCCGAACTAAGCTCTCTACAGGACATTGACCTACAGATACAGAGAGCTCATAGAGCTCTCGTTCCTAAACCCAGTCAAGATGCACAGCCTAGATCATTGGTGATCTGCTTTCTCGAATATCGTGTCAAGGAAATGGTACTTCGAGCTGCATGGAACAAGAAAGAGTTAGGCTACCAGGGCCGGAGAATTTTTTTTTACCACGACTACACGACAGATATTCTTCAGCGCCGAAGGGAATATGCGGAAATAAAGAGAGCTCTCAAGGCCAAGCAAATACGATTCCAAACACCATACCCAGCGAAGCCGAAAGTATTTCTCAACAGCGGGATCAAGGTTTACAACAGCACGACAGAGGCGTCCAGAGACCTGAGGAAGAAAGGAAAATTATTGGTAAAAGGAAAATTAGATCAAAAAATGGTTACTTTATTTAATATCTATGCACCTCCTGGCAGTGGGAAATTATTCTTTAAGAAAATATTCCAGTTGATAGCCTCAGAAACAAACGGTACTTTGATATGTGGAGGAGACTTGAATATCCATCTCCAACCTAAACTGGACCTGTCTAGCACAAAAAGAATGAAGAAAATAACCTCATAGGCTTCAATGGTGCGGAAACTAATAAAAGAGTTAGGCCTAATTGACGTCTGGAGGGAGTTAAACCCTAAAGGTAAACAGTATACATATTATTCGACCCCTCACTTAGTTTATTCCAGGATGAACTATTTCTTCACATTTATATTAGACCTTCATATTGTTAAAGATTGTAGTATTGGTGTGAGAGAGATATCAGATCATGCTGGTGTTTATCTTAAATTACATTTAGATAACATGCCAAAAAATATAATCTGGCGTTTAAACACAGGAATATTAAATTATATAACAGTACAGGAGGAACTGAAAATTGAATTTGAGCACTACCTACAGGACAATGATAATGGAGAGGTTTCACCTCATGTGTTATGGGATGCCTTTAAGGTGGTGATATTAGGGGTAAATATACCAAGGGATCCCAGTTTAATATATAAATACAAGTATGTCCCCATTAATAAGACAATAGAAACAGATGTGAATAGATGGACATTACTTCCATTGGATATGTGCAATAGAGTAGAATCAGTTAAAATGAACATAGTCCCTCGTCTATTGTATTTATTTCAGGCTTTACCAGTTGAAATTCCCCAGAAACAATTTAACGACTGGGACAGAATAATTTCTAGATTTATTTGGAATAGTAAAAAAACACGGATTAAATTTAAAACTCTACAGTTTATTGGATTGGTTAGGTTATGATTCTCAGTTCTACCCCGCTCAAATGGATAAAAGGTTTCAAGGCACAAAAAGGAATAACTGCTTAGCTTACTGTTCTATTATATCAAAGGGAGAAATTCAGGATTTTCAGAATTTAAAGATCAAATTTGGTCTGGAGAAACAGGATTTTTATAGGTTTTTACAAGTTAGACGCTATTATATGAAAATCAGAAGAGTAACAAATGATTATAGTTGAATTTTAGAAGTGGGAAAAGGAAATGCAGATTTGTATCCCAGCTGAAGAATGGCTGAACTTATGGCATTCACAGTGTGTGACTAGTCATTCCAGGGCTCTAAGGGAATTTTGTTGGAAAAATACAATTTGTTTCTTTATTACACCCAAAGTGAAAGCAAAACAAAAAGGAATGACAAATCAGGGCTTCTGCTGGAGGCAGTGCGGGTCATTATCGGCTGATCATGTACATGTCTTCTGGTCTTGTCCAGTTTTAAATCTGTTTTGGTCAGAAATACATTCTAGCATAGAGGAAATCTTGGAAATTGAGATTGAAAAAACAGCTTATATTCTATTTCTTGGCAATATACCTGATTCAGTTAATAATAGGAATAAATATCTACTCAGGATTCTACTAACAGCAGCAAAAAAAGCGATTACTCGACTATGGCTCCAGCAGCCTCCCCCAACAAGAACTCAGTGGGAACAAATAGTTACAGAAATTTACAAGATGGAAAGACTGACATTCAGGTTGAGACTGCAAGAAGAGACTTTTAAGAAACACTGGGGAAAATGGACAATCTATATATCAAAACAGAGAGAAGACAGATAAATGCCAAAGTGAAATATGTATATTCATTAATGTAAATGTATGTAATTAGGATCAACGGCTGCTTGATAGTAAGCCTAAGGAAATTAGTATTATGTTTATGAATGTATGACCACAGATATTCACGTATACATGCTTACAAATATTTGCTTATATCGTAACCAGTTGACCAGACTGAAATTTATTTTACTTTTTGTTATACTTTGGGAAAAATATTTATGTATGTACCCATGAAGGAGTGTTATTTGATTGTTATTGTGTTGAAGTTCATAAAAATAAAGTTAAAAAAAAAAAAAAGGGAAAGCAATGCACGGTGGGCACATGCTTTTAAAAATAAGAGGACTACTTTATAAAGACTGTGTCACACTTCCTGCTACCAGCTGGTGGTGCTATGACCATGATCCACAATAGCCACATTCATGTGATCAGCCACACTGACCAAAACGTACAGCTCCAATTTGATCAAAATAATACAATGTACTAAGAAGATATTACACACTTTCTATTTCACTTTTTTGTCCTCAACTTAAACCTTCACCATGGCAACATTGTTCGATATATCCAAAATCCACTGTTTAGCTTCCTCAGTGTCTTGGCAATCATGTTGACCAAATTTGGTGAGAATTGTGTAAATCCCCTACAAGGAGTTTCAAATAGCAATTTTCATTGGATATTGGACATTCAATCCAAAATTCTTTCAGTGATTTGTGTTTATAATGTTTTATTTTATATTTTATCAGAACTTATATTTCAAGGGACACTGTGTAACTTTTTTTTTCGCTCTAGAGGTTAATAAATAAAACTGCATGCGTCTTGTGGAAGAACAATGTAGCCTGAGCTGCTTCGCTGTTTACTGTATGTGTATGATGAGTCACAGAGGTACTGGGCTATCCTGCTATGGTTGGTCTGAATATAAACACTTATATGCATACCATAGTGATTCAGGATAAGGCAAAAAAAATTTTTGGAAGATGGATTCATGATGTACTCGCTTATTATATCAATTTTGTAAATTTTTAACAAAAATGTTATATAGTGTACCTTTCAGCTTTTTTCAAAAAAGCCACCATTTGGCTAGATTTAATTTCTGCTCTGTCTTGGTATTCTCTCAACCATAATCTTGAGATGCATTCATTATTAAAAACAATCTCATGTGTTGGCCAGTTATCCATTAAATAATGTCCATTAAGTATTTAAGTGTATTCAACACTTATTTGCCACTGGTGGTCTTATATAAATATATATTTTTTGTTGTCATAATTCTGTGCTGTAGTTGCTTACGGGCCATCCGCTTGCTACAGAAGAATGGCCACATCCCCAGTGACCCCAGCCTGTTCAAGACCTACGCTCAGTATGGCCACTTTGTGGATGTGAGGATTGCAGCACTGGAGGCTGTAATAGACTATACCAGAGGTACACACTCTAGCCTTTAACCACTCATTTTCTCTCTGTCTTTCTTTTTTCGTGTTAGGAAAACTTGGCCCATTTACTTGGTCAGGAATTATCTTTTTTTTACAGTTCCAGTAGTACCAACTCAATTCTGTACCCACTCAAAGTCACCCGCTTTCAAACGGTCCTGTGTGTTTTTGTGTGCACGCTCTGGTTTCGAATTACAAAACCAAAAGTTTCTATTACAATGTGTTTTGTAGCGTTGAGTATTGTAGCCAATCACAGGCAACTCTGTTGAACGCAGTGGCCAATCACAGGTGTTTACTGTAGGTTAGTCAGAATCCGCTTTGATCTAATTTTTGTTTTCGCAAGTTTATGTAGTTCTACACGCTCACAGATCTTCCTATTATAACAAGACAAAAAGAAAGCATTCACAATGTAAATAAGATATTCATTGTGTAGTTAGTTATTGATTATATCAGGAGTTTTCTCGTGAGTGAGCTTGGTCAGTTGCGCCATAAGGGAAGCGCCCTTTGCACGGTTTCTCTACATACTTCATTCCCAGTTTGAAGAAAAGTTTAAGAGGACCAAACCGTCCACGTATACTGTTTTAGGAATGACAAACGCGAGTGTAAAAAATTATGTGACTGAAACTGCTAAATTGATCCGCGATTGACAGTGATAACTGTAGCAATGGACGGAATGTGCCGGTTACTGACGTAACCTCGGTTCCCTGAGATAAGGGAACGAGAGTTGTGTATGAGGAAACTCCTGTTTACACTGATACTGAAGCCTGATTTGTTCACGTTTGTGTAGCTGCACAAACCAATGGTGCTCTAACCCGCCAGATTGGGCGGAGCCGACCCCTATATAAGTCGGCTCAGAGTGCCATTTCATCAGAATCATTCGACTGAAGCAACAGTCATCGATTCACGTGCAGCTTGTAGCATGGCAAGTGACACAATGCTCATTCCCTTATCCCAGGGAACTGAGGTTACTTCAGTAACCGGAGCGTTCCCTTTCAAACATTCTCTCACGTTGTGTATGGGGAACGCATCCAATCATGCCGTGCTACGAGCAGATACAGAACTACCCGCTCTGCGAGCCCAGTCTAGGAGCACTTGATTAAGGACTCCAAGGAACATGAGCCAAACTAACTCTCAAGCACCGCTGAGGACTACAGATACAACTATTTCTGCCCTTGGGGGGAAATAGGCAAACTAAATAGACAAAATGCGTGCCTGCAAGGCAGGGACGTCTAAATTGTAGAATCTGGCAAAAGTGGTCAGCGATGACTAGCTCAAACAAATCTCACTTTTAGAAATTCCACTGGACCATGCCCAGGAGGAGGCCATTCCACTGGTGGAGTGGGCCCTCACCCCTATGGGGCATTGCAAGCCTTCTGAGGCATAAGCCAAGGCTAACCAGCGGGAAAGTCTCTGCTTCGTAACCGGCAGCCTTTTACAGCGGCTTCCGAAGCAGACAAACAGCTCCTCTGATTGTCTGAAAAGACCAGAGCGCTCAATGTACACTCTAAGGGCCCTAACTGGGCAGAGTGGATTGGGACCCTGCTCGCCGTCTGCAGCAGGGAGCGGTAGAAGGGTAATAACCTGGGCTCTGAATGGAGTTGAGAGTACCTTAGGTACATAACCGTGTCTTGGCATGAGGATGACCCTACAGTCGTTAGGCCCAAACTGCAGGTCACCCACTCGCTTGACCGACGCTAATGCCAAAAGGAGGGTGGTCTTAAGCGACATGGGCTGCAAGTCGGCCGAATGGAGCGGCTCGAAAGGACTATGGATGAGTCCCAGATCGGCACAGTCTGAGGGCGAGCAGGATTCAATCTCCGGGCGCCCTTCAAGAACTTAATGACCAAGTCGTTTCTGCCGACTGGTTGGCCAACTTCGAGGGAATGATTCGCTGCGATAACTGCCACATAAACTTTGAGAGTGGAAGAGGTGCGCCCATTATCCAGGTTAGCACGTTCGACACGTCACAAGATACCGGTCCAGGCTTTGTGCTGCACACCAGTCACTGAAGACTGACCATTTAAGAGCATAGAGCCGTCTCATAGACGGTGCTCTAGCCTCCAAAATGATGTTGCTCACCCTTGTTGGGAGCCGCAAAGGCTCCCGTTGAGGCTCCAGACATGAAGGCTCCACAGCTCCGGCCGGGGGTGCCAAATCATGCCCTTCGCCTGTGAGAGAAGATCCCTTCCTAACGGTATCGGCCACGGGGCAGCTGCTGACAGCTGCATTAACTCGGGGAACCAAGTTTGGTTCCACCAAAATGGGGCCACCAGGAGGATTGAGCAACCGACTTCCCTGACCCGTCTGATGACCTGAGGAAGCAGGGCAATCGGGGGGAAGGCGTACAGGCGAGAGCTGGGCCAGTTGTGGGCCAGCGCATCTCGCTGTATGGAGAAATAGATTGGTGGTTGATATAGGCTACCATCATCGTGTTGTTCGATCGGCCCCTTTAAGGCTGGCAGGAAGGTTTTCAGGGCCAGAATAATCGCCATAATTTTGAGGCAGTTGATGTGAAGGTGCTGCTCGTGGGATGACCAGGAGCCGGATGCCGGACAGCCCTCTAACAGAGTGCCCCAACCCGTGTTGGAGGCATCCGTGGTAACCACCTTCCTACTAAAGGTCAGTCCCAACTGAACGCCTGGTTGAAACAAGCGAGAAGTCATCCAAGGGGCTACAACCTTGATACAGCGATGGGTTACCCTGACATAAAACCGGCCCAGGCGTGGGATGGGACATGGGCTTTGAGCCAATATTGGAGAGGCCGCATGTGAAGCAGGCCTAGAGGAATCACAGAGGAAGCCGAGCATCCTCTGGAAAGTCCTGAGGGGACTTTCCAGAGGATGTTCGGCTTGAAAGATGGTCGGCTTGAAAGATGCTGCCAGTCACTGAATAGTCAGGGACCGTTCTGGCATAAGCCACGCCGAGTCTATAACAGTCCCCAGAAAGGCCGCTCGCTGTCTGGGGAACATCTGACTCTTGTGTGGGTTGATTTTCAACCCGAGGCACTCCAGATGGCTGATCAGCAGCGATCTGTGTGCGATTAGTTCCTGTTCTGATCTGGCTAAAACCAGCCAATCATCGAGGTAATTGAGGACGTGGATTCCCATCTGTCTCAGAGGGGAAAGAGCAATGCTGTCAATGCACTTTATAAAAGTGCGAGGGGCCAGAGACAGTCCAAATGGTAGGACTGTGTACTGGTTGGCCACTCCCTCGAATGCAAATCTAGACCGAAGAACGGTCTGTGGCGGGGGGTTATGTGGATGTGAAAGTAGGCATCTTTCAGATCTACTGTCAGAAACCAGTCCTCGGGACAAACCTGCACGAGGATCTGTTTCAAAGTTAACATTCTGAATGGCCGTCTCATAAGGGAAGGGATTCAGATGTCTGAGATCTAGAATAGGTCTCAGCCCGCCATCTTTTTTCAGCATGAGGAAGTAGCTGCTGAAAAAGCCTGACTCCTGTTTCCACGGAACCTTTTGCAAGCAATGTTTGTACTTTGGAACGGAGAACGTGAGCCCCATTGTCCGGGGCGAAGTGTGAATAATGCCTCTGAACGAAGGCGGCCTGCGAGCAAACTGAAGCGAGTAACCTCGTTTTACTGTGTTTAGACACACCGGGAATGGCTGCACAGGCCATGAACCGAGTGGCAAGAGGCTCTAATTTTATGAGTGGAAATTCGCTGTGTGTGGGCGGGGAATTTGCATTCGTCGGTGTGAGGAGAGGAGAAATGCTCTGAGTATGTGGGTCCGCTATCACAGCAATAGGGTGTTTGGGCATGCACTGAATTTGCAGGACATGCTCTGGTTGAAAAGTGTCTCCATCGCTCAGATGTGCTTGGAGGGATGGAGAATGAGCGTGAGCTTTCTTCGAGGGAGTTCTGGCCGAGGCGAGAACTGACCCTCTCCTCTTCCTCTCTGCAGACAGATCAGGACGGCTTCTGCGGCTCAGGGTCCAGCACTACACGGGGGCGGGGCGTAGCGTTTAGTCATCCGGGAGCGCTGCACAAGCCCAGGCTCAGAGTTCTGCAGAGGCTGAGGCAGCGCTGGCTTAGCAGGCTGCTGATTGGAAGGGGTCTTTGGGCGGCTTGGGACTGCAGCGCTGGAGCACTTTAGGCAGGAAGTGACGCAGCGTTTGACACCAGTTACACAACTTGTCTAAAACTAGACAAATTATAAATTGAATATTTTATAATTAAAGGAATGGGCTTTCAGACCGAGGGTGGATGGCGGACACAGGTGGGCGGCGACCACCTCTTCTAGAGGGGAAGTCCGCTGTATCCTCTCTCTTCAGCGCCATCAACAGTGGTGAGAGCAGCTGAGGAGGATGAGCTCGCACGGGCCAAATAGGGGGCACGCCACGTCTTGTGTGAAGATCGCTGGTGTGAAGATCGCTGATGGCGTCCTTTTAGGAACCACTAGCGAGCAGGCCATGGACGGGCTCAACTGGGGCGACCACTCCAAGCAGCTCGCTGTCTGCATTCGGCCATGCTGAGCAAGAAGAGGGCAGGGCGTCGCGATCTTTGCCGGAACACTCCCACTCTTCCGTATCCGACGCCGTCAAGGACATAGAATTGTCTACAGAAATCTCTTCCACCGAGGCGCCGATGGAAATCAAGCCACTCGCTGCAGAAGAGGGACACTGATCTTCCTGCATGAAGAACACCGTAATGCAGAGTAACAAAACTACAGCAGCAGCAAGTGTGTTGCCTTTAGCAGCTTCTACAGGTAAAGATAGCTTTAAAGCTCTCCTTTTAATGTGTCCTTTTTTTTAGGCAATGTTTGAAAAATTTCGTTTTTAAATTAAACCTAAAAAAAAGCGGCAAAATATTTATTGCATTATTTAAAGGGATAGTTCACCCAAAAATGAAAATTTGATGTTTATCTGCTTACCCCCGGGGCATCCAAGATGTAGGTGACTTTGTTTCTTCAGTAGATCACAAATGGAGATTTTTAACTCAAACCATGATTCCCATCCACTTACATTATACGACTGACAGACTGCAACGGTTTGAGTTAAAAAATCTCTGTTTGTGTTCTACTGAAGAATCAAAGTCACCTACATCTTGGATGCCCTGGCGGTAAGCAGATAAACATCAAATTTTCATTTTTGGGTGAACTATCCCTTTAATTATTATACCAATAATAATTAACTTAATTTGTAGTTAACTAGTTAAGTATTTAAATAATTAACCCTACTAAGCTGTTGGTGTCTGGCCTTATGAGTCTTTGTGACTTCTTGCACTTGCTATACTTCATAGTCATTTTATAATAAATCCAAAAGCAAGATGTGAAAAAAACTAGGGAGTTGAAATTGCAACTGAGCTAATGAGTGACCCTCTGCTGCCATCTACTGGATATAATGTTAATTTCATGTCATTTTCATCTTAAGTCTTTGTTTTCCACCAGGAGACAATTTTTTTTTCCTGTATTCTTGAATGAAAGTGAACATTTAAAGTGAATTTTGGCAGAGTTAAAAAATAATAAAGGTTTTTTATTATAATTTTGTAAGTGTTTAAGGTTTTATTTTTGGTGGGGAAGGGGGGTGGGGTTGCGCTCGTCTTTTGTCACCTTTTTTACCCAGCTTTGTAGGTTGCCGACATCTTGTAAAACGTGTATTTTATGTTCTGTTAATTGGCAGTTGATAGGAGTTCCAATGAACTGCAGTGGCTTTTGGATCTGGTACAGAATGATCCAGTCCATTACATAAGGTCAGTAATGATATCAAATATTGTGTCTTCAACTGTGTATTATTTGCTTGTATGTATGTATAACTGTAAACTATTTTTGAACCTTTGTACCAGTGAAAATAATGTAATATTTTCATGACACGTATCACTTCATTTGATAAAACCTATTTAGTTTGAATATGTTTTCAGTACATGGAAATAATTTATATTATTTTGTGTTTTGGTGTCTCGAACCTTCAAAAAGTCAGGTGGTGCAACCGTCCACAAACTAAGAAAACTATTAAAAATTGTCTTTTTGTAATAATAAATTCTAAATAAAATACTGTGGCATGATTTTATGTTTGAAGTCTTTCCTATAAACAAATTTCACACGTGCCAGTAGTTTTAAAGCTGTTGAGATCATTTAAAAACTTTTGTCTGGCAATTTGTGTTCTCAAATGTCAGGGTGGCACAACTGCAAACATAAGACTTTTATTATGCAGTGAAAAGTTAACAGTAAGTATGATATTGCATCATCCAGAGGAGCCCAATTGATTTTAATGGCTGTGTGGCAAGTATGGTTAGGTTGTTGGTACAATTTCCATGTCAGGTGGTACAACCAATGTAAAACTAGGAAAATGCTATTTTATCATAAACCTTCTTATTGTATTTAAAAAACTATATGTTTGAACACATATTCATGAACTAACATAGGCAAAAGCTAATACAGGCATCCCAGTAGAAGATGTAAAATGTAAAAGTAGTTGCGAAAGTCGGGTGGCGGATCCAGGAAGTCAGGTGGAGCAAATGCAATGAGTGTCCCTATATGAAATTTTAAAAAAGCATTATTTAAGCTAAATAAATAAGCTATTTAAGCTAGGATTGTCTAATTTAAAGCATTTTATTTTGTCATTACTTTTACACAGCAGTTAAACCTTTAAGATTTTTAAATGGTAATATGACAGTTTATTCTCATTTTTTATATTTATCAGAGGAGGAAAAGGGAGGGAAAATATTTTGTCAACCATTACATTGTTGTTAAATCACCATCCATTTTTATTTAGTATTATTATATAGTGTTCAATTCCAGGTTGATATGCATTTAGGGCCAGATTTACTAACAGCTTGCGCAAGCTCAAACCCTCTTTTGGCTTTAAAAAAACTTCTGTCAGAATTTACTAAAGACGTGCAGTGAAAAATTAGCGCTGAAAAGGTGTAGACAGTTATTTTTGCGGCTGACCTAATTACATAAGCATTTATAGGAGTTTTCCTTTTAGATCCAAAATTTATGGGGGGAGAGTATTTATCATTAATAAGTATATATCATTAATCACTCAACATGATTTACTAAGCTTTACACTAGTCAATTTACTGGTGTATTTACCACACAACAAAAAGCATGTCTTAACCCATTTGTGCCTGTGTTGTTAGTAGATTACATGCACCTTTTTATGATCGGCTCTACTTCTTTGGAAATGCGTTGGCTGTGTCTGTGTTCTTTATTTTGTTCATTGACCGTAAATCACCCACAGCACTTTCTAGATTGTGAATAGTTACTGTATTAAATGCATTTATTTGTATACTTATGTGATTATTCTTAGATAGATGCTCAAGATACTAAATACCCAGCCATTAGAATGCTATAATTCTAAATTAATATGAATAAAATACGCAACCACAAAATAATAATGTGTTAGGCACGATTTATTTACAAATATTTGGTTGTATTTATAAAACATTTTTTGGGTGAAGTTAAAAACAGTCAAATTAATTATTTAACAAAATGAAACTTGTTTAAACAAATTGTTCCCAACATTCATTTTGAAACAATTTTCATGTGCTCTATTTGTATCTTCAGCTACATCCTAAATCACTTTGTAATACAAACTGGATACATCTGCTTAACTTGAATTTGGCTTGTTTTGAAATAAAAAAATAAACAATAAAATAAAATGTTGTGTTAAAAAATGGAAATGGAACAGTGGTGTCATTGTTCCATTAAACTTTGTTGTATTTGTTGGAGGATCCTGAGATGAACCTTCAGATATATCCAATACTATTCAAGTGCTGTATATTTTGTTTGATTTATTTTAGATTTTTATAATTTTCTGCCCTCTTTAGGCATGAGATTCTCAGCATGCTTGCCAAGAATCCACCTTTCACCAAAGCAGCAGATTCCTTGTTATGTAATGAAGCTTTAGTGGACCAACTGTAGAAGCTGATGAACTCCGGTACAATGCACACATTGGATTTTTCTCCTCGTAAATTCTTGTGGAGCTTATCTGGATTAATCCATCAATTTACCAAAATTGACTAGGCCAAAAACCTAAACAGTCTCAATGTTTAGAGACAGTATTTTGTGAATATGTACAGACATTCAGTGAACCCCACTGTAAATATGCATTATACCAATACTAATGTTAAGCATCCCCCCCAGGTGGTTTGTTTTTCAAACATTTCTTCCAGAATTCTTACATGTATTCATCCTCAGAATCCTAGGACACCTTTATGTGCAGATGATCCAATTAAATTTTGATTCTCTAATCTCTACTGGTAAGGAACTATTGGCCTGAAACACGAACGAAAGTTCTTAAAGCAACAATACCACTGAACCCACAGTGCTTTATAACCTGTTTTTAATTATTAGCGGTTCTTCTCAGTAACTTGCATAAATCTGCAACCACTGGCAGCGTTTTAAAAAAGACTCTTAAAGAGCTGATGCTGTAGCGAGCATTTTCTTGATTTGTTTTCTGACGGGGAGGTCTTGTTCTGCTCCCATTGTGAAAACCACACTTCTGTTCATTCTGGGTTTGCAACCACTTTTGGCAGTACAAATGCTGAGCCATTGCCAGCTGTGATGAGAGTCAGTTCTCGTATATTTGATTTAAGCGGTGTTCAAGAACTGTAATATTTTACCCCATGATCTTTTTTCTCAGTTCTTACGCTGTGGTTTCTCCAGTGCTTTTTGAAGTTGCACAGTCTGCTATTTTGTTTAAAACACACATAAATGATCCAAGAACAATTTAAGTGTTTTCTCCAAAATGCATGGCTGCATGTTGTAGTTTTAAAAATGGCGCATGAAAATGGTGCTGTTGCATTAGGTTCTGTGCATAATTTGCTTTAAACCATCTCATACCATTACCAAGACATGTTTAGATCTCAGAAATAAAACCATTTTCTCTCCATGTTTGTGGTTGATAGTATGTTTCTGGAGTGGCGCATTGCCACAGAGAGAGGTATTTCCTAAGGTGATAGACTTGACTGAACTTCCCCACAATTTGTTGATATGCAAATTTGTTATTTCATGGCATTGCTGATTTCTTGATTTTGATTGTCTGACAGACATTTTAAGGTGTTTATTAATTTTCTATTGCTGCATGTGTGTAGTAGTTCCAGGTTTGACCACATTTTAGGGAAACCAATATATACAGAATAATTTACTCCAGACCATTGAATTATTAAAAAATTGTGAAAAATCAAAATGTAAAAAAAAAAAATG
>NW_015624590.1:63324-63922 GCF_001515625.1 Sinocyclocheilus rhinocerous | reverse complement strand
TAATTGCATTTGCGATAATATCGCAACATGAAAAAACGCGATTTTTCAATCGCAGAGGCAGCGATTACACTCGGTCATGGGACACGCGAGAGTAAAGAGGTGTGTTCGACTTGAAGATCGATCAGTGTATGACATCAAAGTACGGCGAGAGAAACCATAAGCAACAGGGTTTGGCTGCCGACTTGCACTTGTACTCTCAGACTTGCACTCTCAGACACTTGCGCTTCCGCAACTGACGTCACTTGCAGTCTTTATTTTTTATTTTGTTCTATTTATTGGTTGTTTTTTTGTTTGAATCTCTCAACATTTTACAACAGTAGCCAGGTGGTGAAGACAAGAAAAAAGAAACTAAATTACAATGTCACTTGCACTTTCCACTACCTGCAACATCACTTGCAATCCACACAAATCGGTATGGGAGGAAAATACTATACACATATTCATTATATTAATAGACTGTATATTGAATTTGATATTTTAATAGCATCTTAATACATTAAGCCATATTAAGTGTTTGTTTTTCTACGGGAGGAAAACGCTTGACGAGAGACTTTGTGCATTGCGTTCATATTCTGCTGTTCTGTGGCCACGGATTTGC
>NW_015624590.1:55236-61024 GCF_001515625.1 Sinocyclocheilus rhinocerous | reverse complement strand
TGAAAAAAAAAAAAATAAAAAAAAAAAAAAAAAAAAAAAAAAAAAAAAAAAAGAATTCACTAAATTACCAGTATGGTGATTTTTTTTTTAGAAATCTGGTATAAAACCCTTCCCACTCTTCAAGAACTGCACTCATCCAGAGTGAGTAAAAGAGCTGGCAAAATCATTCTGGACCCCTCATACCCAGCCCACTTCCTCTTTGAACTGTTGCCGGCTGGTCGGCGCTACAGAACACTGAGCACCAGAATGGCCAGGCCAAAGAATTCTTCCGTCAGGCAATCCATATCATGAACAGCTAACTTGACAATAAACGTGTAATACACAACACTATTTTATACATTTATTTAACACCCATACCTCTTTTTACATTCCCTTGCATTTGTACATAATACACCTGGACACACAAATACCATCTATTGTCTACTTTGTATATTGTGTGTGTGTATATCCACATCAATCTACACTCCATACACCAAGACAAAGCAAAAAACAAATTTGTGAACACTTTGCAAATTTATTAAAATTCAAAAACTGAAATAAGTACATTGCATAAGTGTTCATACCCTTAACGCAGTACTTAGTTGAAGCACCTTTACAGTCTCAAGTCTTTTTGGTATGATGCGACAAGCTTTGCACATCTGCATTTGTCAATTATCTGCCATTATTCTCCTCACCTCTTCACCTCTCAAGCTTGGATGGGGGCTGGCAGACATTTTCAGGTTTCTCCAGAAATATTTAATTGGGTTCGAGCTCAGGCTGTGGCTCGGACACTCAAGGACGTTCACAGAGTTGTCTATAAGCCACTCTTGCTGTGTGTGTAACGGATGGGGAAGAACACACTCACACACGGGGTTTCTTCAGCTTTGGTTTATCTTTTTGGGAAAAGATTAGAATAAATCACATTGGCTGAAGACAATACTGCAGATATACATGGAAAAACCGCAGCAGTAACACTCAAATCTGCTCTTTACAGCTGAACTCATATTACAATGTGGAAAATTATAATTAATAACAAGAAAACAATTTGCTAAATACGATCAGTTAACATTTATAACGAAATAAACAAGAAAGCAACATACCTTTTTGGGAAAAGATTAGAATAAATCACATTGGCTGAAGACAATACTGCAGATATACATGGAAAAACTAGAAAAATAGAAATTACACCCTCAACTCATAATACAATTATCAGATTCGAGTCCTCTCAAAACCTGAATGAATTAATAATAATTAATTCCCTAAAATTAAGTAATCAGACATTACAGTGCTTTCTGAACTATTGTTTTCTAAATACGAAACGGACTACTAAAACACATTTTAACCAATATGTTAAGAGACATGAAACCAAATGACTTCTAAGCAGAGAAAGCTCTAAGCACTGACTTATAAACAGACTGAACATTGTGTTTTGTGTCTTGAACCATGGCCTGAGTTGACATTACATGTATTAATCTGTCAACAGGTCTAATGATGCGACCAAAACGTGACCTGACCTGTGTGACTGAACTAGAACTTTGCGGTACATTCACATTGTCAGCTACATGGGTGTTGACAGGAGCCTGTGAGTGTGGCTCAGCAGACAGGACTGTCTCAGAATCTGAGTCATGCGAATCTGAACTGCCAATTGCATCGTCACCAGAAACAGGCATTCTTGTATCTCTTGACATTTCAGATATGTGACTTTCTGGTGCAGCAGGATCAATCTTAGTTGAGGGATCAGTCACAACTCCACTTAGAGATTGATCAGACTCATCTTGGATGCACCTTTCAGGCAGCTCTGAAACCCAACTAATTGTTCTGATCCTGTTGTCAGATTCCTGAACTGACATTGAATCATTCTCACAGTCAACGCCAACATTGTCACATGTGGATAATGCATTGTCTCTCATCATCTCAGAGCCATCCACTGCAACGCTGCTACAGCTGTTCTCGGACACTTCAGCATCTCCTCCTAAAGTCTCATCCTCCACCGCACTCAATGACAGGTCTGAAGGCGACCTCTGACAAGAGTCGGATGCGTCAGAAAGCTGACCAGACAGGGAATTCTTCATGGTCACTGGTAAGAAATTCACCAGCATCAACAGGTTCCGATGAACAACTTTTTCCTGACCTGTAAGTGTGAATGTCTGGTTTATGGTCCACAACAGTGTAAACTGTCGACTCCCATCTGTCAGCGACTTTCCTCTTACCCCTTTCAGTTTTATTTGCCAGGAGCACTTGATCACCTATTTCGATGTCCAGTCCTTTCACCCTTCGGTTATACAACTCAGCATGTCTTTTCTGCTCTTTTGTTGCATGTTCTTGTGCAATCTGTAATGCTTCTTTCAGATCTTTGACCAGAGTAATCACAAACTTATCACAGCAGGTTACAGCCGAATCGTTCAAAACTGAACGGAAAAGGATGTCAATGGGCAGGCGGGGCACACGCCCAAACATCAAATAAAAAGGAGCATAACCTGTCGTTTCATGGGTTGTACAATTATACAGAAACGTCAGTGTCTGTAACCGTCTTGGCCAGTCTCTCTTCACATCTGGTGATAAAGCTCGTATCATATTTCCAAGGGTTCTATTAAAGCGCTCCACACTTCCATTACCCATCGGGTGATACGGTGTTGTGTGCGACTTGTTCACCCCAGAGACCCTCAGAAGCTCCCGGATCAATTTACTTTCAAAGCTTGGACCCTGATCACTATGGATTCGTTCTGGGAGGCCGTAAATGCAAAAATACTTGTCCCATAGGACCCTGGCAACCTGTTTGGCAGACTGATCTCTACACACAAAGGCTTGTGCTAGCCTCGTAAAATGATCAGTCACTACCAAGACGTCAACAGACTTGTTTGTGGAATCTTCTGCGGACCAGAAGTCTATGCAGACAAGCTCTAATGGTCTACTTGTCGAAATGCTCTCCAGGGGAGCTCTACCAGAAGGATCTGCTGTTTTGCTCACAGTGCAGCGATGGCATAGACGCACATAGTCCCTCACGTTTCGATCCATGTTCAGCCAAAAGAAGCGCTGCCTTGCGAGGCTAATACTCCGCGACTGACCCTGGTGACCACCATCGTCATGGATTCCTCTTAAGATCACACTCACCAAAGACTCTGGGACAACAAACTGATGGCGTTTTATTCTTGATAGTTGATCACGAGACACTCTGTATAAGATACCATTTCTGACAACTAGTTTCTCCCAGTGCTTCAGATATCGAATAACAGCCATTGATTCCTTTGCCCTTTCTCTTCTAGAAGGCCTACGCTGACGCTCAACATAATACAAAACTCTTGACAAAGTCTTGTCTGCGAGTTGTTTTTCACGCAGCTCCTGTTCTGAATATGCTGGCAACATGTCCTTCCCTATGGACATGATCTGAGGTAAGTGGTCAATGACAGACATTGCTCGTGCCCTGGCAGCGATGTTCCACTCAACATGCGAGTTCAATATAGCGGAGACATCTGCATTCGGGACAGTCAGAAGGTCTTTGTTTTGTTGGATGTTAGATTCGCATGACTGGCCTAGATTAAGGACACACTGCCTCCTGTCTGTATCACATGAACGTCTGAAGGCATCCTGCACTGAATCTGCAGACATCCCTCTGGAACCAGACAGAAGTGCCCTATATGGCTCCTTGAACAGTCTCTCCGTGACATCAGTTCCGACAAATGGAACCCGGCTCAGGGCGTCAGCGACTATGTTTTGGGGGCCAGGCACGTACTTTATGTCAAAGTTGTAGCTAGCCAATTTAGCCACCCAACGTTGTTCGCAGCAATCAAGTTTGGGTTTTGTAAGTATATGGGCCAAAGGATTATTGTCAGTCAAGACAGTGAATTCATGTCCTTTGAGCCAATGACTGAATTTATCACATATTGACCATTTCAAGGCCAAAAACTCCAAACGATGTGCTGGATAATTTTGCTGCGACCGAGAAAGGGACTTACTAGCGAAGGCTACAGGCCTGGCTTTTGTCTCCCCCTCCGGGACCTGCGAGAGCACAGCTCCAATACCATCTAAGGAGGCATCCGTTGCCAGTATGAAAGGGCGATCAAAATCTGGATGGGCAAGGACAACGCTCTCGACCAGTGATGTTTTCAACCTCTCAACAGCCTGATCCTGCGCTTGTGTCCAGTCACTGGGTTTCAGCTTCCTATTCTGGTGACCATGATTCAGCTTCCGTAGAATTTTCGCTCTTGCTTTCTGACCCTTCAGAAGACTGAAGAGAGGCTTGGCTATGGCAGAAAAGTTTGGAATAAAGTGCTGGTAGTAATTCACCATTCCCAGGAACGATCTTATTTTCTTCTGAGAAGGAGTTGTTCCATCAAGCTCCATCAAATCCAAACTACTTATCTTGGAGATGCTTTCGACTTTGCTTGAGTCCGTGGATACACCCGTCTGATCAATCATATGCCCAAGGAACTTCACTGATTTCCTCATCAGGTGACATTTTTTTTCCCAGGAACAATCTTATTTTCTTCTGAGAAGGAGTTGTTCCATCAAGCTCCATCAAATCCAAACTACTTATCTTGGAGATGCTTTCGACTTTGCTTGAGTCCGTGGATACACCCGTCTGATCAATCATATGCCCAAGGAACTTCACTGATTTCCTCATCAGGTGACATTTTTTTGGAGCCAGCTTAAGATTGTATGCGCGAAGTCTAGACTGACGAGAGATTCTACCCATAATGCTTTGAGCTGCATGATGAATCAGGAACAGAGATGTTATAGAGTCTCTTCTTTTCTCTTCATGACATTAATACTGCAGCTGAACTTCTGTCAGTGAAATAACATGTCAGAATATATGCGTGTAATAAATCCTTATATAGACAGTAAGATCAGTGTGTGTGAGAGTCCTGAGTGACCATGTGTTTCTGTGCTTTTCTCTGTTCGAGTGCTGCTGTTTAGTGTGCCATTAAAAAAATGAACTAATGGTTTTATGTGTTTGAGTGTGTGTGTTCAGGTATATCCTACATTATGAGGAAAGAATGTCCACACAAAGATGGGAACAAAGTAGAATAAATCACATTGGCTGAAGACAATACTGCAGATATACATGGAAAAACTAGAAAAATAGAAATTACACCCTCAACTCATAATACAATTAACTGTCAGAAGGCTTAAGACAGACACAATGACCACGTAAAATGAGCTCGTTCCTACTCGTGTGACGCAGGAGGAAATTCAATACATGTATAACTATTTCAACAACAGTGTTAAAGTGTCAAATGTATTATAAACATGTTCAAATACATAAATGCGATCAATTGCGTCGAAAACATTCACTTAAAACATATTATCTTCACAATTAATACGTTAATGAGACAGAGCATGAAAAATCGTGCATACCCGCAGCAGTAACACTCAAATCTGCTGCGGTACGGAAAGAGAAGAGGGACAAAATACTACATTTGCAGTACCATTATCGGCCACAGGAGGGAAGACTTCGAACACAAATGAATACAACAAAATGCCTTATTTTATGGAATTCACATATAAACTAAATTAAATGTTTAAATTAAATGTTCTTTTTAACCCTGTTACATGTGCTTAGGGTCATTGTCCTGTTGGAGGGTTCTTTAGGTGCTTTGTTGCCAATTCCAAGTGTGTTTTCATGTGTCTTCACTAGGGCTGAACGATTAATTGCATTTGCGATAATATCGCAATATGAAAAAACGCGATTTTTCAATCGCAGAGGCAGCGATTACACTCGGTCATGGGACACGCGAGAGTAAAGAGGTGTGTTCGACTTGAAGATCGATCAGTGTATGACATCAAAGTACGGCGAGAGAAAGCATAAGGA
>NW_015624590.1:47770-55133 GCF_001515625.1 Sinocyclocheilus rhinocerous | reverse complement strand
TCTCAGACTTGCACTCTCAGACACTTGCGCTTCCGCAACTGACGTCACTTGCAGTCTTTATTTTTTATTTTGTTCTATTTATTGGTTGTTTTTTTGTTTGAATCTCTCAACATTTTACAACAGTAGCCAGGTGGTGAAGACAAGAAAAAAGAAACTAAATTACAATGTCACTTGCACTTTCCACTACCTGCAACATCACTTGCAATCCACACAAATCGGTATGGGAGGAAAATACTATACACATATTCATTATATTAATAGACTGTATATTGAATTTGATATTTTAATAGCATCTTAATACATTAAGCCATATTAAGTGTTTGTTTTTCTACGGGAGGAAAACGCTTGACGAGAGACTTTGTGCATTGCGTTCATATTCTGCTGTTCTGTGGCCACGGATTTGCGGGTCTTGTCTTTTTCTTGCAGGACCATGTACGTTATTGTACTAAATTAGTTTTAATCATTAAATCACCAGCGTCTTGTCTCCATTGGCAACACGCACAATTTGTGTCGATTGCAAGTGACGTCGCAGGTAGCGGAGAGTGCAAGTGGCAATTACAAGTGACTTCGTAATTTAGTTTATTTTTTCTTGTCTTCACCACTTGGCTACTGTTGTAAAATGTTGAGCGATTCAAACAAAAAATAATCAATAAACAGAACAAAATAAAAAATAAAGACTGCAAGTGACGTCAATTGCGGAAGAGCAAGTGTCTGAGAGTGCTAGTCTGAGAATGCAGGCCCTGTCCCAAATGGAACACTTCATGTGCACTTCAAGTCTTACAGACTTACAATGGCCGCCGCGTGACTTACAATGGCCGTTAAGTCCATGAGATGGTAGGGTGTCCCATTCGTCATTTTAGCGTTCAGAAGGGTGCTCGCGAGACATAACAAAACGTGAAAAAATGAAGGGGTATGAATACTTTTTATAGGCACTGTATGTATATTTTACTTTTTTGGTATATATTACTTATCCTATTTTTATTATCTGTGTCTTGTCTTGTCTTGTCACTGTCATTCTGTTAGTGTAGTAGAAGCTTCTGCCACCAAAACAAATTCCTCGTATGTGTAAAAATACCTGGCAATAAAGCTCTTTCTGATTCTGATATGTTGCAATTTATGTCTCTCTGTACGTGTCTTAGGTACCTGTCATGACTGGCGTTTACGATGTGATGCAGTGAATCTGTATCACACTCTGTTTGGGCTGACCCGACCCTCCTGTCTTCCGCTGCCTGAGTTGGGTCTTGTGCTTAACCTAAAGGAGAAGAAAGCAGTTCTCAACCCCACCATCAAATCTGAGCAGGGCCCTGGAGGCCCAGAGGTGACCACGGACATGGCCTTTACCAGCACTGTAAACTTCCCACTTAAATTCCTAAATTGCTATTACAATTGATTTTTTTTCTGAACCATAACATTGTGTTGCTTAAATTTTCCTTCCATTTTACTTTTAATTTTAAGTTTATTGGTGTGTAATGTTGAGTGCAAACACGTTCTCTGATTGAGTTATATTTTGATTGAGTTATGCAAACATACATTTCCTGAAGGTAATAACAGTGCTTGCAAGGTAGCAAAACGATAGTTAAAGGTTTAGGTAAGTGCAAAGGTAAGTGCAAAAGTGCAAAGCACTTGCTACTAGGTAAGGTTAGGGACAGGTTTTCGTGATATGCTTAGTTTAAGGTTGGGTTACAGGGTAGTAGTAGAGTCAGCAGTGTAGTTAGTTATAGATGTAATTACATGGAGGTATTTTTTAAATATATGTACTAATCATTCATTTAAATGTTGGTACATTTTGTTTAAATGTTAGCACATTATAAAGTAGGTACAATTATTCTATTCTGTCACTGGTACTGTAGACATTATTTGATCTAAAGCTTTCTTAGTTTGTTGTAGATCATTAAATGTGAAATTATGTCTTGGAAGTCTACTTGATATGCAGCTAAAACGAAGTGGAATTTTGTAAATTTGAGGAGTTTAAGACTTTCAGTCAGTTTTGAATTTAAATTTTTTTTTTCCATTTGATATCTAGACAGGTGAAAAGTAGGGATGCACGCTATTATCGGACCGATATCGGAATCGGCCGATAATGGCTTTAAATGTACATATCTGCATTGACCCGATATGAAAAATTATGCAGATAAGAAGAATAGGCTACGTTAACACATCTGCTCAGGGTGTGCTAGCGATTAGATAAAAAAAGCATCACAAACATGACACTTGTAAATTAAATAATTTTATATAGCCTATACTGATTTATTCATTAATGTGTAATATGTTAAAAAAATTTTAACAAATTATGAGCTCTAAAATATTTTCAGAATTTTTACAACTCTTTTGGTGTAGACCATCTACAAATGTTAAAACTTAAAATAAAATGTTAAGGTTACTACTGCATCTTTCTGGGGGGGGAAATGCAGCGATTGAAGCTTTGAAAATAACTATAAATATATATCAATGTACTGTCATTATAAAATAACTTCATTATTGTTTACTTAATTCTAACAAATAAGTTCTTGTTAAAAACTAACCAAAATAAAAAAATAATTTGCTTATAATTTCCACACAGGAGAGACTTGGTGTTGTTTCCAAACAAAAGGAAATATATCGGTATCGGCTATTGGCCAAAAAGAGTTGAAAAATATCGGCATATCGGATATCAGCAAAAATTCAATATCGTGCATCCCTAGTGAAAAGTGATGTTAATAAATAGTGAGCTGAGTCAAACTGAGCATTTTTCCCAGTCACTGGACTACTACAAGGCTGAATCCAGTTACCTATTTGCCATTTATTTCATAACCAAATTCTTTAAGAAGGTGTCTAAATAAAAAAAAATGCTGTCTCACTAGCTGGGTTTACATCCAAAGTTGCGAATTTAACTTCTTTGAAAAATTGGAATATTGTATAAAACATTTGCGAATAAGCACCGTTTCCATCCAATGAATCAAAGAGAACAAAATCGTCACTTTCTAATAAACTGGTACTAAATATCACTAAGTAGAATCACTAAAAGAAGGAGAATCCACTGAATATAATTATTTTCTTATATATTAAATTACTTGCACCTCAGAGCGAGCAGACGAAACACCGTAAATTCGGTCATTGCTTTCAGAGGTGGATGCCTGCTTTTAGGGAATGCAGTCGTGTAAGACTGGTAGGCAATTATACAGAAATGCTTTGACGACAGAGTTTGCTCGGGCATTTAAGAATGGCCATAACAACATTTCAGATGCTGTGCAACAAGATCGGTCCGCTGGTTAGTCAGGCTATGCGTCCCATAGCGCAAAGTCACATGACGACTTTTCATGTGCATGTGGGAATTTATTCGGCAAATGCGTTTCCATCTCCCATTATTTGAGTTAACCCTTTTTTGCACAAGTCAAAAACCACCTCAAACGAGAGTAAAAACTTTAATGCGAATTAAGGGATTTTTTTTTTCTTTCAAAATTTGGCATTTCCATCACTCGTTTCTATTGCGGTACTTCAAAATGTGCAAAAAAAACAGTCTGACTGACTGGACAGAAAAGCAGCAAGGCTATTGCCAGTGGTTTTGGACACAGCCATAGACACTATGCTGCATAAGGGTGGGCATTGTAGGTTAAATGCAAATATTTGTTTAATAGATGGTGTTAGTTGGTTTAAAACATACCCAAACCAGAATGCTTAAGAAATATTAATACCGTACTGTCTTTGCAAGCACTGTAATATAAAAAAAACTGAAGTGCTGTCTGCTCGTTTTAATTAATTTTTCTCATTAATCATTCTCAGCTGGAGGAGGAGCATGTTGTCATGGAGCCAGCATTGAGTGGTGTGGCCATGGCCCCCCAGGGTTTAAAGAGAAAGTCAGAGACACCACTAGGCTCATCCCCTGAACCTGGACAAGTTATGCAAGAGGAGCCTAGTGCTAAAGCATCTGTTAAGAGCAAAGTGAGCAGTTGGCTTTATATTTTATTTTACCTTTATTTTACCAGATAGTCCCATTGAGATCAGTGATCTCTATTACAAGAGAGACCTGGCCTTACAGTAGCAGTTAGCTGCCTTACAAAACTCACAATTAAGATACAATATATACAACACATATTAAACACAGAGGTCTTTTACAAAAAAAAAAATTCACATTCTTTATGATTGCCTTAAATTCATCAATAGATATAAATGCTCAATTATATATTAAATACAAATATGTATAATTAGATCCATGCTACAGTACCATAAAAAAGAAACCTCTAAAAATTAAAAATGTATATATTTAGTGCCAAATGTTCTAAAGACTACCCTGTAGTTACGTGTAGCTATAAAATCTACAAAGATTGGAGAAAATATTACTTCATCTTATAATGTTGTAGTGTACTGTAATGTTTTTAAACTTCTGTCAGTTTCCCACCCAGGAGGAGGAAGATATTGATATGGACACAGTTCATCTACCACCATCTGAACACGTTGGAGAGACCCTCAACTCCAGGCATGACAGAAATACTACACAGTTTATATACACACTATCAACCACATAGCCGAAACAGAAAAAAATTCAGAAACATATATCTTGTTTTATCTCTGTCGATAGACATCAGGACATTGCTTCAACTTTTCTCTCTCACTTTTATAGGTAAAGAACCATCTTCAGTGGAGCAAGCCATGTTGTCCATGCCAGGAACACCCATGCCCACACTGAGCAAAGAGAGCACATCCTCTAAACACGGAGATCACCACCACCATCATCATCATGAGCACAAGAAGAAGAAGAAGAAGCACAAACACAAGCACAAACACAAGAATGAGAGTAAGGACAGAGACTCTCACGCCTTTAGTAACAGCCCTGCCAGTGGCCGCTCCATTCGTTCTCCATCTCTGTCTGACTGATAATGGTGTCAGCCAGAGAAAGTAGTCCGAACTAACATTAAAATACACATTGTTTTACGCATTTCTGATGTTTTTGTTTAGTTTGTTTTACCCATTATTCAGTGCTCTAAAGACATAAAGACATTGCCATAGCACCCAACATGTAATATGTCAGTGCTTAAATGAAAAGTTCACTCAAAATTTTTTATTTTTTTAATTTAAATAATTGATTAAAGAATTTGTACAGTACACAAGAAGGAAAATATTGTTTTGCAGTGTCATCTGACCACACATAAAGCTGCCTGGTTTGTGGTCTTTTAGTAGCAAACACACACAGACTCACATAGTCTCACCACCCAGGACCACTAGGGTTACTTCATGCCACTGAATCTCAAATCTCAAATGAGGGAACATTTCAGACTGTTGGGCTCCATGGTTAACTTGCTGTGAGCAATCTTTTAAATAGATGCTTCATTTGCCACTTTAAATTGTGAAGTTGAATATAGTAAATGTATGTGGTACGCCTTTTTTTTTTAAACTGAACATTACTGTTCCTTTGAAAATATACTAATTTGAGCCATAAATCATTTTTGCCTGCTTCACCTTTATGCCACAACCTATGCTTTTGTTTTGTCTCCATTGTAGGAATTTTACTAGGAAGTTCTTTTTCACTGATGTTTTGTTTGTTTTATGTATATTGTATAAATCCATAAAGAAATTTTGTTTAAGCGTTTTATCATTGTGTTTTTGTTGCCACAAAAAAACTTTTTTCCTAGGGTATGTTCATGAGTTTGAGCTTCAGTTTCCATACTAGAACTCCGTTTAGATTAATAAGTAAAAATGTCATTGTTCGCTATTTCTCAGATGAAAATGGCTTGCACATTTATATGCTTGTGGTACGGGGCCATCTGTCTTATGAATACAAGAAAACAAATCTAGATGATCAAATGGACAATGTTGTTTGCTGTAAGCTTAATCAAATTAATGTTTGGGAAGCACACTATGAGTACCCTGTTATTAAAGGGATAGGCTAGCTAGTTCATCCAAAATTGAACATTCTATTGTAATTTACTTACTGTATCAAGATGTGACGAGTGCAAATTAGGAAATTATTTTATACAGCAGTTAAATAAGAAATTTTATGGTAAGTCTTGCAATATATTGCAAAATATATTTATAATCAGTCGTGGAAATGGACAAAATAAATATATATATATTTATAATATATAAAAAAATAATAAAAGGTAATGACCTTTTGGATGTATTTAAATAAATATCTTTGTAATCTATAAAATGTATTATTTAATATATTTATTTTATTTCTCTATGCTAACCCTTGGATTTTAAGACAGGCACGTGCAATTTTGGCCAAATTATAGATACTTTGTGTGTGAATTTGCACATGCTATAATGTAAGCATCATTAATGGCCCCTTGTGTTTAACAAAAAAAAAGAAAAGAAAAGAAAAAGATTGATTAGTTAAATGAAGGAATCATTTAATAAAAAATTAGAATGATTAGTAATTGTCTCTCATTGGCCTGATTAGCTAAGCCCTCAGAACCTTTCTTATTTAGTGGTACAGTATTGCATGATTTGTAGATTATATTTAATACACTTTGCATAAACGTTTGCAATTAGTTTTTAAAAGGTAACATTACAGTCTTAAGGCCTCTACGCTTACATTTTAAAAAATATATATATATATTTTTTTTTTAGGAACACTGTCTGATCAATGACAGAAATTAACCTTATAGGGCAATATTTGATTCCTTAAAGTTTTTTTTTTTTAACCTTTGTAATCCTATTTTTCAAACGTTATTAAATGTATGTCATATTTTCAGCCAAAACATTTAGATTGATAAACTTTTATCAAAAACTTGAATTAAACAATAAATTCTATTAAAATAATAAAATACAATCAAGAATAATAAGTTACCAGTCAAATGAAATCAGCATGATCAATTCAATTCAAAATCAATTAATCTTTGCAAGGCACAGAACTCTTTTTGACAAGACTCAGAGGTGGCATTAATGCATTTCATAATAACGATGTTATTATAACTGTTAAAATATAATGTTTTGAATATTGAAATATTAAACGATTTAAATGACTCAATTTATACTTTAAAAATGAAACTGAAACCGCCAGTAGGTGGCAGCATGTCACTGCCTTGTCACTGAATCATTTATTTAATAGATTCGTTCAAACGGCTGATTCATTTAGGAACGAAGCAAGTGACTCTCTTTATGAATGGGTGATTAAATCATTGACTCACTAGATTTGTTCAAAAACGCAGATTCATTCAAAAACGAAGCAGCTGTGTGTTTGCTTGGAGATGCGCAGCGGATCAGCTGTGACTTCGTTTTAACTTTTTGTTTCAGAAATAGAGCACAATCAGACAACAGTGTTCCTGAAATGTAAGTCCTTATGTTAACTTTTGTATAAAATCCAAAATGTATAAAACTGTTGTAGGTAAATTCAATTTCACATTTGCAAACTCCCTTTAAAAAGCTGTCACTCCTCTTAGTTCAT
>NW_015624590.1:46549-47195 GCF_001515625.1 Sinocyclocheilus rhinocerous | reverse complement strand
CACACACACACACACACACTCTCACACACACACACACACACACACACACACACAATAGGAACAGACACCTTCTGATCAATGACAGAAATTAACCTTCCCATTGATATTTGACTCCTTAAAGGTTTTTTTTTTTTTTTTACCTTTGTAATCCCATTTTTCAAACTTTATTAAATGTATGTCATATTTTGAGCCAAAACATTTAGATTTATAAACTTTTATCAAAAATTTTAATTAAACAATAAATTCTATTAAAATAATAAAATACAATCAAGAAGAATAAGTTGCCAGTCAAATGAAATCACCATCAACATTTCATCTTTGCAAGGCACAGAACTCTTCTGTTGCATTAAGGAATATTTACAGACTTTTTTGACAAGACTCAGAGGTGGCATTAATGCATTTCATAATAACGATGGTATGAGATTAATGTTTAAAATATAAAATTTTGAATATAGAAGTATTAAACGATTTAAATGACTCAATTCATACTTTAAAATAAAATTGAAACCGCCAGTAGGTGGCAGCATGTCACTGAATCATTTATTTAATCGATTCGTTCAAACGGCTGATTCATTTAGGAACGAAGCAAGTGACTCTCTTTATGAATGCCTGATTAAATCATTGACTCACTAGATTTGTTCAAAAA
>NW_015624590.1:40451-45865 GCF_001515625.1 Sinocyclocheilus rhinocerous | reverse complement strand
TTTTTTTTTTTACCTTTGTAATCCCATTTTTCAAACTTTATTAAATGTATGTCATATTTTGAGCCAAAACATTTAGATTTATAAACTTTTATCAAAAATTTTAATTAAACAATAAATTCTATTAAAATAATAAAATACAATCAAGAATAATAAGTTACCAGTCAAATGAAATCAGCATGATCAATTCAATTCAAAATCAATTAATCTTTGCAAGGCACAGAACTCTTTTTGACAAGACTCAGAGGTGGCATTAATGCATTTCATAATAACGATGTTATGAGATTAATGTTTAAAATATAAGGTTTTGAATATAGAAATATAAAATTATTTAAATGACTCAATTTATTCTTGTCACTGCCTTGTCATTGAATCATTTATTTAATTGATTCGTTCAAACGGCTGATTCATTTAAGAACGAAGCAAGTGACTCTCTTTATGAATGGGTGATTAAATCACTGACTCACTAGATTTGTTCAAAAAGGCAGATTCATTCAAAAACGAAACAGCTGTGTGTTTGCTTGGAGATGTGCAGCGGATCAGCTGTGACTTTGTTTTAACTTTTTGTTTAAGAAATAGAGCACAATCAGACAACAGTGTTCCTGAAATGTAAGTCCTTATGTTAACTTTTGTATAAAATCCAAAATGTATAAAACTCTTGTAGGTAAATTAAATTTCACATTTGCAAACTGCCTTTAAAAAGCTGTCACTCCTCTTAGTTCATTGCGATCTCACAAACTTCCATTTTAATTAATGAGGCTCCCTACACTGCACACTGAATCTATTATTACATCTTCTCTACACTTTGTTTGTTATAATGAATGACAAAACTGCAAATTTTGCCCTATAAGGTTAATTTCTGTCATTGATCAGACGTTGTTCCTAACAAAAATATATATATTTTTAAAAAATGTAAGCGTAGAGGCCTTAAGACTGTAATGTTACCTTTTAAAAACTAATTGCAAACGTTTATGCAAAGTGTATTAAATATAATCTACAAATCATGCAATACTGTACCACGAAAGGTTTTAGCTAATCAGGCCAATGAGAGACAATTACTAATCATTCTCATTTTTTATTAAATCATTCTTTTATTTCACTAATCAATCTTTTTATTTTATTAAACACAAGGGGTCATTAATGATGCTTACATTATAGCATGTGCAAATTCACACACAAAATATCTATAATTTGGCCAAAATTGCAGGTGTCTTAATATCCAAGAAGGGTTATGATAGAGAAAATATGAAATAAATTTAATGTTATTATATATTACAAAGAGATTTATAATTAAATACATCCAAAATGTCATTACATTTTATTTTTTATATATATATTCTATATAAATATAATATATATTTATTTATTATTTAACCCCCCCCCATTTGTCCATTTTCACGACTGATTATAAATATATTTAGCAATATATTGCAAGACTTACCATAACATTTCTTATTTATTTAACTGTTGTGTAAAATAATTTCCAAATTTGCACTCATTCATTACCTGTGTGATAACTTTATGAGACAAAAGCTCATTCAGGGGCATTTTTCCCCCTACATCTAGAATTGTAAGGGCTGTACTTGCCATCTTCGCGCTCTTGCAAACTGGATGCTCCGACTTGCCGTAGAGTCCTTGTAGCCATGAGAGGTGTGTCCATGTAGATGAGCAAATAAATCTGCATCTTAAGTGGCGTGTGGCGTTAACTTAACGTCGGTCGGCGTGTGGCGTTATTTTAACGCGTGGTGGCGTCTGCCGTTAATTTATCGCCTAACGGCGCTTATTTAATATGGCGTTCGGACGGATTCTTTAATATGACGTTGCAACATCCACTCATCTCACTGAACGTCTCACTGACGTCTTTATTTATTTATTTATTTTTGCTATTTAATCCATTCATATGGCGTTTCTGTAATATTAAAATCAGCCCCTCCTTTTCTACACAGTCCAGCCCCTTTGATGCAGTAGGCAGTCAGACATGAGTAGTAGAATGTCGTTCTGAATGGCGATCTACTTCAAGGATCCTGTTTTTTAACGTTATGTGACCAACATCTGGACTTTCATCTTGTGATATTTTTACTTTTCCATTGAGTACACGTGTATCTTCGTCTTCTTTATCATATGTACACAAATTGTGCACTTTTATTATCCTTTGTGTAAGTTGATGTGTCAAATGCAGTGAGCATATGCTTGTAAGTATCGGTTTCTGTAGTGCTGTGGTCTGCGTTCGTCGCAACCGTGCAGTGTTGCTTTAGTGACAGGAGTTCTAGTCTGAATAATAAATAAGTAGCTGCAAAAGTCGGGCAATTATGTCTTTGGCTGTAAACTACTTTAATTTGGAGTGAGAGATACGGGGGAGTGGCTTGGCTTCATTGCATCAGATATATGTCACTTTGCTTACTGCTGTTTGGTCCAGTTTGGGTTTGGGATCTCTAACCCAGAATAAAACCTGCTCCGAAGCAGGGCCGTGTAGCGTAAGTTACCATGGCGACGAAACCCGCTAAAAACCAACCCACCTTCTTGAAACCGGCTTCGTGCTACAAGCCACTGGTCTCCGTACAAAAGTTTCCACTTTTTGGTTCTTTGTAAAGTTTCACAATGATGTCAAAACATGTAGGCCTAAGTAGTATGGAATAACCCAGATAATTACACTTAATACCTTAACCTTCATCTGTTCTTTTGTGATCTACTCAGGGGCGTAGCCATCATTTCAGAAGTTCATCATTTCAGAAATATATACATACATACATACATATAATACGTCCCCCGCGTACGCCCATAGAGCTACTTGATTGTTTGGGGTCCCAGACACCATATGATGTAGTTTTACTAAAACTTGTATTTTCCGTTTCAAATGTTTAAAACCTTTTCTGACCTAACTGCAACACAGCAGACATATAATTGAAGGTTTTACCAATTCTGGCCCCAATAAAAACATGTTGCTGAATACAAATCCAAACAGACAAGTACTTACAGTCTGAGAACCAAAAAGGGAATCTTATTGTTAAACATTCAAAGCCTATTATTCATTTTTATTGTGTAAGTAAAATGTCTGCCTTGTATTTTAAGTATTTTGGGGGCTATTAATAAAGGAAATGGTCTCTCGGTGAATTTCGTCACAGGTTTGCCAAATATGACGTTAGTTCATGTTTCCTGGTGTGAGGGTGTTGAGGGTAAAGTAAACGTGAATATAGTGCCGTAGTTTGAGTACGTACTCGGTGTGGCAGTGAGTCAGGGACCAGACACACATCAACCATGTTGCAGCTGAAATGGGTACGGTATGGTTTTTGTATTTATGTAACGCTTATGTATTCTCTTTGTAATGAGGTTTATTCAGTCAACTTTTTATTGCATTTACACATGTAATTAATATGCCTTGACCTACATATATAAATATAAATACATGGTTTGCAGTTTGAAAACCTTTTCTCTTGGTCGCAGACATATAAAAGCTAAAAGTCTGATAAACATAGGCTACTATTGCAATTTCTCTGTCGTAGCCTATATGTTGATAAATTTGTGAAATTAACTGACACGCTTTTTTTTATTATTATTATTTTTTGCAACCTCTAACTAAATTCAGTCAAAGATTGAATGAGGTGCATTTGCTTGATCTGTACCCGTGTATTCTCCGTTATGTGACTTCTCTCACGGTGTGTCTGTATGCAGTTATTCTCCGTTGTATATCTTCTCTCGCGGTGCTCTGTGTGTGAGGCTTATGTGGTCAGGCGGTCCGGCAAGGCAGAATCATCGGAGTCTTTCTCAGGATGTAGGTTTATACTTCTTTAATACCAGAATGTTTTTATACAGAATTTGTGTGCTTAATGTATAAATTATTATACAATTGTAAATTTAAGCTGTAGGCTATGCAATGAATATATAACAAACATGACTACAGTTGGTTGCAGGGCAGAATTTACAACTTCGAACCACTTATTGTATGGGTTTAATAAATCTAAATGTACATTCAGTATGCTAATTAAAAACGTACATATGAAGAAATAAATAACATTTGGTGTTCAGTGACATTATAAGGACTCTATCGCAATATGTTTTCATCTAGAAAATCTGTTTTATTGTACATGCAGTGGACCCCTCTAGGGGTAACATAACATGGCCAAGAATGTTATACAGAGTTACTACAACTGCTACCAAAGGTAACTATATGTACTGCATTGGCGGCTGTTTCTGTGGGCTGCTATTCATAGGTGGTCTGCCATATTGGATACACAGATCAAGAATGAACTACGAAGTGGCAGAAACTGAGTGTCAGTGTAAAGTCCAAGACCATTGGCTGTATTGGGGCATTTACTAAACAGTAAAACTTAAATACAAACTCACTGAGTACACCTTAAATTGATAGAAATTTGATAGAAATTAATAGAAAATGTAATCGACAGTGATTATATCTTTGTAATATTTTGTAGAGTGGATTGTGATTGGTCTTTTCTTAGTTGCGCCACCATTTGTAGTGCTGAAAAATAATTAGCATTTTGAACTTTTTAGAATGAAGCCTTTCGATTAATCAGTAAAATAAGTTCTTTCATAAAGACTTCCAAATTTACTACAAAGAAAAAAGCACAGAAGCCCCAGAATTCTTCTTTGATGTATGACTGTGTAATTTATAATGAGGAACAAAAAATGAAAGTCTTTTCAAGTACTGTTATGACCTCATTTTAATCACAAACTGTTGCATGAATGTTATGAAAAATGTTAAGCATAATTGTTTAAAACCTTGTTTCTTCCTAGATTTAACACTTTTTTTTTTTTAATTCGGTGTATGCACATATTGCTACAAAATTTACTGATTAAATGTTTACTAGTTAATGTGCATTCAGATAATAACAATATTTGTTATATGTGATAATAAAAATATTAGAAATTTAGTTCGAAAGGTCTTGAAATTTATTAAATGTACATTTATGATGGCGTGTTAAATGCATGCATGTAATAACTTTATGTCTCCAGACCATGTGAAATTATAGAGGTTTCACATTAGTTTGATTTGAGTTGGTTTTTCTGTGTATCTTGGACGACAGCACTGTGTATTTGGTCCATTTATGTACATAAGGCCAATTCAACTGATGCCATTCTAAACATGTCAAGACTGTTTCTGCAACCTAATTTATATAATTTAGTCGAGCTTGGACAAAAGAAGAGCATTTGACCTTGCTTGATCCATCATTCAATGATTCATTGTTCATGCTAGAATTTAATATCATTATATCATTTGTTCGTTTAAAGGGGTCATATGATGCTTTTTTAAAGATCATTATTTGGTGTATTTGGTGTAACAGAATATGTTGACATGCTTTAATGTTCAAAAAACACATTATTTTTCAAATTCTGTCCATTATTGTAGGTCCTCTATGCCCCGCCTCTCTCAAACGCTTCGTTTTCTACAAAGCCCCCTCCTT
>NW_015624590.1:27815-40325 GCF_001515625.1 Sinocyclocheilus rhinocerous | reverse complement strand
GGTCGTTCATAAAATGCCTTGCTGTACTGTTGTAAGTGATCTTAATGATTCCTAAATGCATCTACTTTCGGAAGGCTAAATAAAGTGCTTTTGCTTTCGCCTAGAATCACACAGCGTCTCCCTGACATGGCTGCTTCAACACTAACTGCTGTTCCTGAAACCACGCCTTCTTTCTTTGCGTGATCATTTGGGCGCATTATGCAAATATTTCCACATGGTGAGGTAGATATGTGGGGGCGTGTTAGAATGAGCCGTTTTAGGGGGGCGTGGCAGAGTCTTAACTTTGATAAAGAATATCTCTTTGGTTTTGAGACTTTAGTCTTTGCAACTTCAGGGATCTTATCTATGCACAATCAGCTTGTAACACTCCAAAGAGAAAGGAAAACTTGAAATCGCATCATATGACCCCTTTAAATGTTCCAGTATAAATGCATTCACATTCATTTTTTTTTGTTGTTGTTAGTTTTTTGTTATTTAATTCAGTGATCATGTCAGTTCACATAGATTGGTAGTAGTAATGTGCAAGGAACATTTAACGAAATGTTTCACTTTCTGTTGCTCTCTCAGCTGGTGACCGAAAATGAAAGAAATATTTGCTTTGCTCTACCCTAAGTCAATATTGAGATATGCAGAGAACATTTTAGATCCTTTACCCATGTTTGAAATTTTACAGGCGGGAATGATTGAACTGCATATATGTGTCTTAAGCTTCAGGGCAGAGCACATACGAATGTTTGCACAAGCATAACAAGCTTTGTATTTTGGTGATGTGTGTTTTTAGATTTAAAATATCTCTTTAATCTGTATGTTCTATGTCTCTTCTCTCTTACTTAAACTTTATCCGGTCCCCGAAGTTCTCTCTGACCACCCTTTTAACAGCCTGTCAGGTTCCTGCAAAAACAGGTGCTTTGAACTAGTGGAAAGTGAACCCCCAAACTGTCGCTGTGACAACCTGTGTAAAACACACAATACTTGTTGCTCAGACTTTGATGAGCACTGCCTGAAAACAGGTAAGACCTATCTACATTTGTTTTTCCTTTCATTTTGTAGATACACAAAGTCTGAGGCTTTATGATGTAAAATGAATTAGAAGTATTTAAGATTTTGCACTGTTAGGTCACTAATGAAATTGTGATATTGATGTCTCATTTGAACAGATGGTCATGTTACCTCTGCGTCACAATGCTCTTTGGAACATTCTCAAATCATGCTGATAACATGTATTAGGTTTTCCACAAACTTGAGGCGTACCAAATACTAGGACATTTTCAAAGTCTTGTTTTATCAAATTCATGATTCTCAAATTAATGTAGCATTTTTTTCTTTTTGACCCCACTGTACTTTTTGTCTTTGTCTAAATGACAGACGTCCCTCAAATTGCTTGTGCCAGGCTGCTGTAACAGTTTCCTTTAATTTCGCATTGCTTTGGTTTTGTCTACAAGAAATGTTGTTTAATTTTTTGTGCCCTTAGTGGGTGGCTTTGAGTGCAGTAAAGAGCGCTGTGGTGAAACTCGTAATGAACAGCATGCCTGTCACTGCTCAGAGGACTGCATTGCCAAAGGAGACTGCTGTACCAACTACAGGTCTCTCTGCAAAGGTAGGAGGCTTTCAGAGTGTTTCTACAAACTTGCATTTCATTTTAATGTAATTCGCAGAATGTTTAGCAGAAATAGTTTAATGTGGTGGAGTACTCTTTTTGATTCAAAAGTGCCAATCACCCATAGCTGTTATTTTTGATCCAGAATGTGCATCATGGATACAGTATTTTAATAATTTCCCATCAAGTTCTTAAGACTTTTTTGCCAAACCACTACAGTTATAAAAAGGTGGAGTTTGGCATGTTTGTGTGTAACTGTACAGCAAGAGCACTGTATTGCCTCAACATCAGACGTGTTTGCATGTGTATGAATGTCACCTTGTGCTTTATTGACCGACTTCCTCCCTGTATTAGGTGATGTTCCCTGGTTGCAGGAAGAGTGTGAAGAGATTAAAAACCACGAGTGTCCAGCCGGGTGAGAGACATCACTGAATGGGCTCCCCATCCATCCCACCTTTTATATTTACCGCTAAGTCCACAACACTTATATCTTAGGTCACAGCTGTACTTAACATACTAGAAGATAGGGAATTGTTTTTTTGTTTTTTGTTTTTTAATGCTGTGAAGTGCTGAATGATGGCAAACACTGTGGCGTTAAAAGATGGATATTGGGCTTCTGTGTGACCAAACACCTATCTGGGAGGACTGGGTGGTTTGCATAACAGTTAATGTTAATGCATGCACATTAAGTGTGACTTTTTGAGCCTAATCATATGAATTGTGCCTATGGAAGGCTTGAAGGCTGTTATAAAAAGAACAGTCAAATTAAAGATTTGCCTGTCCACTACAAATGAGGACAAATTTTAGCAACAAATATTAATTTCATTTTGTTTGTAATTGGTGTACTAATGTTTCTTTCTATGTATAGGTTTGTTCGGCCGCCTGTCATCATGCTGTCTGTTGATGGCTTTCGTGCATCTTACATGAAAAGAGGAAGCATGGTGATCCCCAATATCGAGAAACTCAGTAAGACTTATGTCTTGTAATAAAAATATTTTTAAAAAACTGGCCAATCACTGGCCAACAGTCTACAGCAGTTTATTTTGCAATTGAGTTTGCCTATGGTAAACATAGGATCTCAGACAAAGTAAACTTTGGGCACATTCTTGTTCAGAAAACATGTTCATGTATTCCATGTGTGCTAAATTACCTCATTTATTGTACTAAACTGATGCCTTTGACTGATTCTAATAAAGACTTATTTTCTCATTTCTCTTGTAGGATCATGTGGAACACATGCACCATACATGAGACCTGTGTACCCCACCAAAACCTACCCAAATTTGTATACAATTACAACAGTATGTATTAAGTTGGTGTACTTTGTGTTACATTTTTGCTTATAAGTGTAAATACCCCTTGCAGAATCTGCTAGATGCTTATCTTTAAAAAAAGAAAAATGAGGGGGGGGAAATGCATTTTGTTTTTTGTTGCAGTTTTTCTGGTAGGATTCAAATTCTACAAGGGGGATGTTCATTTAGGACTTAGGATAAAACTTAGGATAAGCACTTGTATATGATAATATTATTTCTGTTGCCTCTTAAACCGTTTGCATTGAACATATTTATTTTGTTTTTTCTTTGCTTTAAGGGGCTTTATCCTGAGTCGCATGGAATTGTGGGTAACTCCATGCATGATCCTGGCTTTGATGCCAACTTTAACATTCGAGGGAAAGAAAAGCTCAACCATCGATGGTGGGGAGGACAACCTGTGAGTTGCCCTTCCATACCTTTTTTAAGGGATAGTTCATCCAAAAATGAAATTGTGTCATCATGTACTCACCTTCCATATAGGGCTGCCTCATAATAGTTGACCAAACATTAGTCAACAGAAGAGGCTTGGTCAACTACATTTTCATTAGTTGGTTAGTTGCAGAAAAAAAAAACTCCACAAGATTTGATAAAGTGACGCAGTCAGTAGCCGAATGTTTGTTAATACTTCTGGTCTGGCTAATAATTATGTCCGGAAGAAGATCAGAATTCAGAGGAAAATAAAAGTATTGATATAGTTATATTCTAATTGCACACGTTGTAGTGTTTCAGTTTGCTTTTATACATTTTATATATATATATATATATATATAAAACAAAAATAAATCTGCATACAGTTTTATAAAGAAAGAAAACATATACGTACATGCTTATGTATTTCTCTTTGCTGTTTTTTTTTTCTGATGCATTCATAATCATATCTTTTTCAGGTGTCTCTATGGCTCATTTTATGTGTGCGCTTAAGTGCTTAATTTATGTTTTAATTTTTTATTATTATGGTATAGTATTTTTTTGTAATGTAGAACAATGTTACAAATAACATTCTTTCTCAGCCCTGAAACTCAAACTATTTTCTCTCTGTATATACTTAAGAGTAACTAAAATAATATCATAAACCTGTGATTAGTTGACTAATGGCTTAAATGAACAACTACTAGTCGGTTAGGAAAATCTTTTGTCAGGGCAGCCCTAGTTCTATAAGAACAATAAAAAACAATCTATAGAACTTATTTTGGACCCATATAATTTCTTTGTGTGACAAACAGACTGGAATTTAAAGTTTTTTTTCTGCATCATGGTAGAAAAAAAAATAATATTTTTTTCAAGCAACATACAGTATAATTTGCAATATTTAATTATATATTAGATGTTTTACCAGAGTATATATATATATATATATGTGTGTGTGTATATATATATATATATATATATATATATAAATAAATGTATGCATATTTCTCTGACATGTACCTTTTTCCAGAGATAATAGACTTTGTACACATGACAGCCAGTGCTCTCTGGTATTCTTGACATCAACTCTAGCTTTGAATTTGAAATATACTCAAACTTCAACTGTAAAAGGTCAATCCAGTGATACTCATGTACATATATGTAGACTACTTTGAGCCATATTCATGTCACCATTTTAAACTGTGAACCATTGTCTTGGCGAGAGATAAGAGATTATAACTAGTACCTCAGTGGCACAGTATTTTGAAACTGCAAGCAGTGGATCATGTTCATAATGTCAGTGAGTTTTTTTAGATCTTGTGCAAGCTACATGAAAACAAAGGGGACATCTCCAACACATCTGTGAACTATTAACCCAACAGCTGGAGCCAATTTTCAGTTTTCACTGAACTTTATTTCTTCTGGCTGATTCTATACCCCACTGACTGAGCTGTGACAATAAATGAGGCCATCATAGATGGAACTTACCCAGTCTCGTCTCTGCAGTTTTGCTAAAACACTTGTGAAAATTACCCAACACATAGAACGATTGTCTCTCATTTGTGAATTGTGATCCCTACAATTTGTTTAGTTCAGTAATATGATATATAAAGTGAGAGATAGACTGTTTTCTTAGGTATATGACTTTTTTCCACAGAAGACACAGAACAACACATGTTTTGTTTGATAACTTTTATTCCTTCCATTTCTAGATCTGGATAACAGCAGTGAAACAAGGAATAAAGGCTGGTACATTTTTCTGGCCAGTGTAAGTCAACATGATCCAAAGTCAAATGCAAACAATGTCTTTTTCAAGGTCATATTTAACTTAATTCTGTATCATGGTTAATCAAATAACTTGTCTGTACCGTTTATGTTATGGACATGAGCGGTACCTCAAATTGTGTGGTTTGTTGAGGAGAGGTGTGCCATTTCATGATTTTAGCCTGGTGGATGTTTAAATGTATGAAAAAAATCCCATAAACTTATAATGAATGAGAACTTATATCTAGGGACCATAATGTCATGGAGACTTGGGAGGTGGGCATGTGTGCCAGTAAAACAAACTCCCACAACACCCTAGAAACCACAAAGCAATGACATGTGAAGTTTTGCACAGGCAAGCACCACTCATATTTTCTTAAAAGAACATGAAAATCTAATTATACAGCTGAAAAAAGTACTTCAAGTCTAAATTGCAAGTTAATGGCAAGATTTCATAAAACAGAGGAAATCACATGAATGTTTTTGTTCTGATGTTCTCTCTGGCAAGTCCTGGACTTGCCTGGGACTGAAACACAAAGGTCCCCTCATCTGCACTCACAGAGGGCCTTCAGACTGCATTTTTTTTTTTTCACTTGGACTTAGACAGAGACAGCTTGAACTGTTTTGCTAGTAATTTGTGAGAAAAGGTCCTATGTACAAGCAAGGCGCTTGTCAACTGCATACCAAATTCAGCACAGTGGAAGGGCAAAGCACCTTTAGAGCTACTTCCTTTGGCCTCAAACCTTGAGGAAATTAAATTCTTATCTGAGCCCATAGGTTGAGGAGGCCTGAACTTAGTGCATAAATTTACCTAATGTTGATACAACTGGACAGGAGGTCAGGAAAAGTGGAGGTGGTAGTGGAGAAAGGGTTTCCTGTAGAGATTGATTGAGATAATCTTTCCTGCTCCCTAGTCTCTCGATACCCTACATAAACACTCAAAGACTCTTAACCACATACATACGTACATATGTACTCTGCATGCCTTAAACTTACAGGATTGCCTAATTGTACTGCCCTGCTGACACCTTTTTCAGAAAATGTCAGCTATATACACTTTGCTATATATTTCAGCTATATACAAACTATATATGTGTATGTACCAGTTCTAATGTGTGGTGCATTAACAGTGTCATTCCATTGGAAAGGAGAGTTCTGACCATGTTGCAGTGGCTTCACCTTCCGGATGCGGAGAGGTCTGTATGTAATAAACACCCCCAAAATGCCTTGTGAACATTCATTATTGTTTGAACAATTCATTTAAAAAGTTCAGAAAGACTGTAAACTCCCTCTCATTAATTTTTTTACTCCACAAAATTCAGAGCTCGGTATTTTATAGTGAATGTGACATGAAACATTGCCTACAGAAAAATATTGCTCCATGTATTTATTTTTTTAGGTTCACGGAGTTATCTTAACTGTCATGTTATTAGTTTTTATTTGCTTTAAGGTTAGACTTTGCCTTATAGTAACTTTGACCTTACAGCAGTACTGTCAACTGTGTGTTTGTTTTTTGTAGATTTTTTATTTTTTTTGGTTAAAATGTAACAGGTGTCTGTGTGTTTGCAGGCCATATGTTTATGCAATGCATTCTGAACAGCTGGATTCCTATGGCCACAAACTAGGACCCCACAGCACTGAGGTAAGCAGAGTCTACAGGAAACATTCTAATAGTTTAGAATACCAGCTGACTGGCCTTGTCTCACCTGCTTCATTCACATACATTCTCACATAAACATATATGGTCATGCTGCAAATGTAACAGTAATGCAAACAAAATCTCAGCCCAAATACAGACTCACTGCAAAAACTGCTTACATTCACATTCCATAGTGTGTGAATTAAAATTTGCTTCAAGCTAATTTGAAGACCGTTGACGTTGCTGGTGTATCTTTGACAATTGAGCATTACACAGATGTTGTTTCATTCTACAGCTTGACAGTGCACTGAAGGACATTGATAAGGTGATTGGACAGCTAATGAATGGCCTGAAACAGATGAAACTGCACCGTTGTGTCAATATCATCTTGGTTGGAGACCATGGTACCACATTTAGAAATCCTTGTTTGGGGTTTCTATGGGTGATACAATTTTATTTGTAGATCAATTGTAAATATTTTATATATTTTTTCTTCTTCAGGCATGGAGGAAGCTCATTGTGACCGCACAGAGTTCCTGAGCTCTTACATGTCCAACACTGAGGACATCATCCTAATTCCTGGGTCACTGGGAAGAATCCGAGCCCGAAATCCAAACAACTCTAAATGTTAGTAATTAAAAGCAGAATGAGAGTTCTGGCCTGCCCTGGCCTAGTTGTATCAGAAATCACAAGTTTTTGTTAACAGGAAATACAGTATTGCTATGCGTTTGTAAATATATTCTTAGTGTTCAAACAACCTGGGTTGATCCAAATCAAAATAATCTGACAAATTGAGAAAATATTTTTGTCCCTTAAAATCTTTTTTTTTTTTTTTACTAATTTTGTTACATTTCAAGGTTGTTGTTGTTTTTTACTAATTTTGTTACATTTCAAGTTTTTTTAAGTCAACATGAAACCAAATTTACATTTGGTTACACAATCAGCACACAATCAGCTCTAGTCCTTAGAAAAACTAAATTTTTCATGAAAATGCAATACTTCATGTGCCTAAAGAACTTTCCCTTTTTGGCTGATGTGTGGGCTGGGTTAATTAAATGTCACATTACAAGAGAAAAATGTGTTGAGAGCATGTGACTTAGTGAGGACATTAGAATAGAGTACAGTGCACTATTTATAGAAATTAATTTGTTTTAAAAGTATCAGGCATCAAAACAATTGAATTTTTTTTTTTCTCTCTAGATGATGCAAAAGCAGTTGTAGCAAACCTTACGGTGAGTGACTTTCTCTAAAATACTTTATAATAGTATACTTTTGTAAATTTACATTATACTTTACTAAGCCTTTTTATAAGAAAACACTTTCTGTTTGTCAAAATTAAGAGAGACTCCATACTTAATGTGATGACCTGCACCTGTGTTTACTCTGTCACTACACCTCTGTGAACTTGAGCAGAACTGACTTCATACATCCACTCAAAAGTTGGATAAAACTCTTTGCAAAAAATAGTTCCCAAAAACAAAGTTAGTTCTGAGGAAAGTCTAACATTATTTATGTGACTTTAGTCTCAAATAGTCTCTAAATATATTTTGGGACTACTGTATATTGATTAATTAAATGGTTTAATTTAAAATGTACTCTGGTAATTTCAGTACAGAATGCACTGTTCTTCTTCACCAAACATGAAGCTTGGTTCTCCTACAGTGTAAAAAGCCAGACCAGCACTTCAAACCATACTTGAAGCAGCATCTTCCCAAACGTTTGCATTATGCCAACAACCACAGAATTGAGGAGGTTCACTTGATGGTTGAGAGGAAATGGCACATCGCACGGTAAATTACCTATCACATAATTACATTTCAGTCTTCATGGTTAAAATGGTTAAAATGTCCAAATGTATCACATTTCTTGATTGATAGAGATGCCTAAACCTACTATGCAAAAATTATTTTCTTAAAGAGTGCTTTTGTTTTATTTTCTAATAAAAATATCTAAACATCCATAAAACAAGATAAACATTAGTTAACACATTAGGTATCATGAAAAAACAAAACAATGAACAACATTTTTTACGGCACTGATTAATCAAGTTTAATGTTAATTTAAATAAATAATAATGTTCATTGTTTTTTCATATTAGTTAATAATACATTCACTAATATTAAGTAAAAAATATATTAATGTGGAAATTAAATGAACCTGGATTGATATTGTTCATTGCTACACCCAGTTCATGATACCTAATGCATTAACCTTATTGTAAACTGTTACCATTTTGTCTTATTTTAAGCATGCACCTCACTAAATGTTATTAGATTTCTGCTTAAGAAAAAAATGTGCCTAATTCAAGATATATTCTCTGAAAATAAGTATTAATATCAGTTTTGTCTGTGATTTAGATTTGTCTTGTTTTAAGGTTGTTCAGATATTTTGCTGTTGAAAAACAATACAAAAATACTAACAAAGGAAATTATTATTTTTATAAAAAAATTAATTAAAATAATTTCCTTTGTCCATATTTTTTAAATATTTATTTTTACAGAGTACTATGTTACGCAATGGAAGTACCTTTTCAGTTTTTACCTTTTCCTTAGATGCTTCTAATGACACCGTAGTCCCTAGTATGCTCGTTTGATACTGAAATGGGAAGCTATAAACTCTATAAACAAAAAAAGAAAAACAATGAGGTCACTGTAATTGGCCAATAGCTTACAACGCTTCTACCATAGATGTGGATGCAGAAACAGAGAGGCAGGTCCAGAAACGGTTCCTCACAGCAGGGTTGAGACAACCTCCTCTGTTTGGTTTGGCTGACGGTAGAGCCCCAAATGAAAGCAAGCATTGAGGCAGACTGGTGGAGATATAGTCCTGTCTAATCGGTGGTTCCAAAGTCATGAAGTGAAATACTTTATAGCTTGGGCAGTCTTACCTAGCCTGTAGGTCTTTGCATGAAGCAGAACGTTAAATTAACTAGTCAGGTTTTAAGAAATGAAATAAAATATTTATGAGCAGTCTCTCATTTGTTATTTGAAGATGCTGCATGGGACGAACACTTATTGCTGGAATCCCTGGATTTACTGTAGTGTATTCTTTCCACTGAGTAAAAATGAAGAGTTTACAGCCGGGTGATTACTGAGGTTTAGTGTACTTAAGTCATTTGGCTCTGCCACATAGCTTCACCCAGCATGTTCGGTGACTTTTAAATACTGATTTATTCTAAGGAATTTAAACACTGGACTTTTATGTTTAGTATTTAAGCATGTCATCTACAAATACTAACTTGTCGTTAACAAGTCATTGACTTGTTAACAACAAGTCATTGCTCTAATAAATAAATATTTGAGACAAATTCTTATGTAGGATTGGGAAGAAAACAAGGTTTAATGTTTATATAGTTGAAAAATTGCTCCATGTCTCCCCCGCATGTTTTTCTTTGAGATGAAGAACCCGCAGTTACCTAATGGTGTTGAGTCTCTCTGATACAGGAAGTTCTATGAATCAAAAAGGAATCATGGGAAATGTGGGTTTGCTGGTGATCACGGATATGACAATAAAATCAACAGCATGCAGGTTTGTGTTTAAATTTTCATAGATATAATTGAAAATGTTGTGTTAAACTTTGTGGTACTTTAGTGACTTACTTTGATCTACTTTCAGACCATTTTCCTTGGATATGGACCATCTTTCAAATTCAAAACAAAAATTCCACCATTTGAGAATATTGAGCTTTATAATGTCATGTGTGGTGAGAAAATCTTTATTTTTTCATTCTGTAGTAATCCTGATTACAGCATTAATTTTGAGTTTCAGTGCAAAAGCACTTATCTCTATTCATAGTTTTGCATAATGTAAACTCCCAAAAGTATAGAAAATACGCCAAGTTAACCACCATAGAAAAACTTGAGCTTTACAGTCGCTTGACATCTTTGCAAAATGTAAAGTATAGTTGTAAATAAATGAAATTTGAGCAGGACAGGCTATAAGGGACAGGCTATTTGGTTCAATAATAAATACAAAAACACATACAGCACCATGCTGCTTCATTTATTACCCATAATGATCTTATTTCTGCTTGCACACTATTTCTTTATATTAATCAATGTATTAATGCATTAGTGGCGTAGAGAGTAAAGTGTGCATGTGACCCCTTCTGTCTAGCATCAGGGATCAGTTAGGTATGATATGAATTGATTAAAAGCAGATGATTTAATATAAATGTAATTAAAATTCTAATAAATTCCTTTCTATTTCGAAAATAAAAAATAGTTTCCCAAAGGTGAAGAGCTTGAATATAAAAAATACCGACAACAAATATGTAAAAGTTGTTCAATACCATAAAAATGCATACTTGGAAACTCTAATAACTTCATTGTTTAATGCTTTACAGTGTGCACATAAGATCTTTTGCCTCCATGTTTCCCAGATCTCCTTGGCTTGAAGCCTGCCCCTAATAATGGTACCCATGGTAGCCTTAACCAGCTCTTGAGGGCCCCTGTACACATACCCAGCATGCCTGAAGAAGTGTCCAAGCCAAACCCTGCAGGACCAGTCACAGCTCTTAATGATGACCTGGGCTGCACCTGTGAAGACAAGGTCAGCAATAGAGTATTTTCAGATCGTAATAAATCTTCTTACATGTCTATTAGAAAATGTTTACTCTGAACACTTATAATAATAGGTTTGCTAAGGTGAAAATTACTGCTATTACCGTTGTTCATACTTAAATAATATTTAGTTTTGATGTGTAACTCAACACTTTTAATTTTTATCTGGCGGACAATAAAACAAGCTAATAACTACTCAAACAGTTTCACTGAAGTAGGGACCCAAATCTTATTTTGGGACCACTTGGGAACCACTCAGCAGTGTGCTAGCAACCACCTAGAGCACCGGTGCAATCACATAGCAACCATGGGCAAGCACTACTTTCTTGAGAAATTATATTGTGCACCATTTTATGATTGCAGTTTTAATGAAGAGGTGGATGACTAGATTCTAAAGTCTTTACTGTTACATCTTACATAATATCACAGTTCAATTTGAATTGACAAACCCTCATAAAATCTCATAAAGTCTTTGCTTCATGTGCATGTACACATGCTTTTATCAGTTATCACTGTTGCATGCTTTAATGTCTGTATTTTTTTTCCCTCGAGTCCTGCTCACAAATGAAAGTTGGATGCCATTGCTTTTCTCTAGAAATATGCCTAAATCAGGGGTTTTCAACGTGTTCTCGGAGCCTCCCCAGCACTGCAAATGGAGTACTCTACAATTCATAGTTATAGGAATTCCCAACTAGAGGGCAAAACAAAGCTGTCCTCCAATGAATGGCATTCATTTTTACCAAGTTTGTACTAAGAACTAATGTAGTTAGACAGTGATATTAAAAGACAAAACTCAGTATATACCTCATTGATGATGTGAACTATATGCAGGTGAACAGATTCACCCAGAATATGAACACAATGCACTAAATTGCACGTTAAGCATTTTCGCATAGAAAACCATTATAAAGAAAATGCCTAATGTGGCTTAATACATTAAGACGTTTGTTCATATTCTGGGCTCATCTGCTTGCCTGTATATAAGCGATATTTTGAATTTGATAATTTAATAACACTTAATACATTAAACCATGTTATGCATTTTTCATGTGAAGTGTTTTAGAATGTCCCATTTTTTTGTGATTTTTTATTGATAATACCGCAGCAGGTGCAGTTTGTTTACATATCACATAATCATCATTGAACTGACTTTAACTTGAAAAATGACTGCTTACAGTGGCAAACTATTTTCCTGTTTGCCACTGTAAAGCTGCTCTGACGCTATTG
>NW_015624590.1:18783-27076 GCF_001515625.1 Sinocyclocheilus rhinocerous | reverse complement strand
AGTATATATATATATATATATATATATATATATATTCCATGGTCTGTCTGAATACTGGATTCTGATTGGCTGGCAGGTATGCAGTAAAACCGTTTAATGCACAGGTAGTTCCAAGTCAGTTTAATCACCGTTCTATATTAATGCGCTGCTTTAATTGATGCACACTAACCAACACGCATCACTCGCGCGCGCGCGCGCACACACACACACAGAGAGAGAGAGAGAGATCGCTGATTGTGCTGCACACACACACATAAACTTGTTGTCTACGCTTCCCTGTGATTTTTATTAATAAAATAGCCTAGATACTAGATCGCTACATTATATTCCCCAGCAACGAGGTGATAAAATCGCTGTTTTTGAAGTAACGCTAACTGTTTGTAGAGAGACGCGCAGACGCAGCATACACACAACTGTCAGCTCTCTCTCTCACTCTCTCTCTCTCTCGATCGATAGATAATTAATTGAAATACATGCTATAATTCATTCAAATAAATGTGGTCTTACCGCACTATTTAATCTCTGTGTATGATTTGAAGCGGGCAGAATGCGCTAACGTGCTGTAACTGACTAAAATAACTGTCTTCGTATATAATACGAATTTTATATATAAATAACTGAATTCGGTCAAATATTGTGCTGCAAAGAGCAAAACTAGTTTTAACTTGTCTATAACTTGGCAAATGACCATGGACAGTGACGTAACTTAGTAATGACAGGCCCCAGTGCAGGCTATTAGGACGGGCCCCCTGGGGTGTATGTACAACCATACACACATACATATATATATATACACACACACATTTATAAATTCAATATATTATTTCATTTCCATTTAGTTTGTTGAAGTATTAAAATAACTCAAATTAAATAAAACTAAAAACTTAATAAAAGACCTATACAGACATAATAAATTCAGACATAATTTACAAATAATACAAATCAAATGACGGTAGTTTATCAGTAATCCTAAAAGATCAGTGATCTGTGAGCAGCTGACCGACGCCTCCTCTGAGCTGTTGATTCAATCAACGTTAAACCGCCGATGAAAGCGGTAAGAATTACGTGAAACATTGCTGATGTTCAGCAGTAGTGGGGGCTCTTTACATTGTGGCGCTGCAGTGAAGACGCATGTCACGTGACAACATCAACATGGCGGATGTAGTACGTCCGAATTCCATTCATACTACTCGCATTCATACTATAGACGGTTTCAACGGCAACAACATAAACAAACGTTACTGCGCATGCGCGGTTTTGTGGCCCTAACTTAACTTCCGGTACACTTCCGCAAACATTCAATAACAACAACAACAAAGTCCCTCTAGAGTAGATTATTTCTAATAATAAGCTAAATAAATAACAAGTAAATTAGCTAGCAAGTTAAAACTATGTCTAGTCATTATTATTTTGGGTTACCAGTAGAAGAAAAGAACCGTTATTTGGCCAAACTTAAATGCGACAAAGTTACACTACCAGACCCGTTCAACAAAATGTTGAGGCAAGAATGTTTTTCTACAGACCTGTCTGATTTACCGGAGGTCAGTCAGGTACACATCTTTGAATACCTAGTCGAGAAGGAATGTGTATATACGAGGGAGGCGTTCAAGGCATATCGCAGCTTGGATGCGTATAACTATTTTCATTCCGGGAAAGTTAAACGCATTCTAACCTACACGAATGGAAATACCTGTGTTGTTTACGGGGAAATCGAGGCGGGTCAGACGCTTTCAAAGAGCTACTCCGCCTGGATCGTTGCGAGGAAGTCCGGCGAAGTCCAGAGTGGGCATTGTACCTGCATGGCAGGGTAAGTATGGCTGGCTATACTATACAATACAGCTAACGTTACATTTTACAGTAGCATTTAGATAACCTTTTTCAATAAAATGTCTATCTGGATCTGTGCAGCAATGGAGAGGTGTGTAGTCATGTGGGTACGATTTTGGTTACTGTGGAGCAGTGGCGTAACTTAGTAATGACGGGCCCCAGTGCAGGCTATTACGACGGGCCCCCTGGGGTGCACGGTTATGAAGCACATACAAACACACAGCGCTCGTGTCTAGAAGGGAACCCATATAAGCACATTTGTGCCTAACCTACTTAATTTAGACCAACTAAAATCAGTATCTTATCAGTTTCTTATAATAACTTGAACATAGAAACTCAAATTGAAACTCTTTGCGTGCGTCTCTCTCTAACACACGCGGCTGTGCGTGCGCCTGGCCGCAGCAGCCAGAAGTAACAAATTCATCGTGTTGAATTTTACAGTCATCAGCATGTGTTACCTATTGTATTTGCAAAGCACAGAAGGCAAGGTTATCAGAAGCATTGAGTGTTTCAGCGCTGTGGTGCTAAAATTACCGCAATTTTTTTTTTTTAGCACAGTAACCCAGTAATCGCAGCAACCGCATTCCTCTCCGAAAAGCAAGAGACTAGATAAGAAACAGGTCTAAAAATTATCAACACCATGTCCCGAATCATGGCCAACTTTAGCGGCAACAACCACACACAAATGTAATACCCACAAGCACATACACACAGTGGCGCCTGCAGGTGTACGCTCAGACTGACTGAGTACCATGAGCGCTCAGACTGACCTGAGATTTGCCCCGCAAACATTTCAGCTGCTATTATAGGCCTGTGTGTCCCGTATTTCTGTCGACTGAACCCATGCCGTTAATTGTGAATTTATCAGTCTTTTGCACGCCAAAGTCCATTTCTGCGTATAAACATTACGCCAAATAGAAACAGAAAATCGTGCTATACGCACTTTCATGAGATCGGGTTAGACTACAACAATTAATTTGTAGTCTATTTTACAAATGGGAATACAACGAATTCATGACAATATTTTACATTCAAGCTACCCGTAAAATTTTAGTGTATTGCTGGCCGCTTGGTCGTTACTTTAAAAAAAAAAAAAACTTACATTTAACGAACACAAAATGCTCAACGTTTTTCTAAATTAACTTTTTAAAGAGCAAAAGACTGATAAATTCATAATTAATGGCATGGCTGGTTCAGTCGACAGAAATACGGGACACACGGGACTATAATTTACTGCTGAAATGTTTGCGGGCAAATCCCAGGTCAGTCTGAGCGCTCATGGTATGCACAATGCGTACAGCCATACACCTGCATGCGCCACTGAATGCGGGATTCATTTTCGAATGGTAGAAAACGTCTCAGGTTCGAAACAGATGTTCAAGCAATGCAGACTAATAGAAAAAAAAAGAAATTTAATCTCAAAATATTTTTTCAATGCGGTTGCAATTATTGCTCTTCTGCATGTTGACACATAGCCCTAGGGACTCCAAGTGACGAAGCAGCGTGTCTATATGGCTGACTAGCGTGTCCCGGGACTAAGCTAAAATCAGCCAATCGTCCAGATAGTTGAGAACCTTCCTTTAAGTCCACGGACGGTATACCCACGCTCTATCACACCGAGTAGCCAGTGCGAGATTCCCAGAATAACTTCCCACACGCTCAGGAATTGACTGAGTGAGGAGGAAATAGCTCTTTTTGTGAGAATGTATGCATTTTTATTGAATGAACATCCAACACACAAACATTTGAAAACATGAACTTGTGGCGCTTGGGAGTCGGGCCGCTCGTGCACTCTCCTCCTCTCTTCAGACCGTCAGGACGACGGCTTAGCAGCCGGCAGCCGGCAGCGGGCGAGAGTCACGTCGCGGGCTCCTCCGCCGGCCGTGGCGTTTCCTCCAGGGACCCCAGGCCTTCCTCCGGACATCCGGCTCCTGGCGAGGAGCAGTAGCCCTCAAATATTTTTCTCCTCTTTTGGAAAGTCGTGGAAATGACATATAACAAATAAAACAAGACTATTCATTCTGTGTTATATTTTTATTTACGGGTGGGATGTGTGTCCCATTACCCCCCACCACTTTTTGCAACATCTCGCGGCACGCATGGATGTACCTAAAGAAACATCTCCATTTGATAACAAATTCGTTGGTCTGTGTTAAATAACAGGCGATCTATCGCTGGAATGTGTTATGGCGAGCGCTCGTTGCTGCTGTTATCAGTTCTCTCTTGGCACTCGTGCGCAGTCTTCACACAAACGCTTTGTTCTGGTAAAAGCACAAAACAAAATGCACACAAACCTGTCCTTGCTCTTGATATACAATCACTGATGAACACCTTTGGTTTTAATGAGAGGGAGAAAAAAAAACTACACGAGGGTGGATTAGAACCCAGAACCTCTGAAATGCTTGACAAAATTCTACCACTAGACCACTAAAACACACAAACAATTCACGCGAATTTATGTATTCAGTACTGTGAAGAATCTCGGTACTAATTGTATTTTATTATTAATACGTTTATTATTAATTTATATTAATATAGTCGCTTGCAATGTGGACAGGGCCCGCTTTTTGAATATTACCTTTCATGCAGTGTGTCATGTAGCTGTATGTGAACAAACTATCTGCAAAGTTGTGAAGCCGACAGTGCACGATAAATAAAGCTATTGTCTATCAAAAGAAAAGAGACGGCTCGCAATCGCCTAAACGAGTCGTCAGGAATTAGAATCTTATTCTGTTAAGGCTCTACCTCATGAAGTGACACATTTGCATAATGGCAGTCAAGTTCTATGTCGCCAACTTGCCCACCCACAAACAGTAAAATTTCCGTGTGGTTAACATCATGTCGAGAAGACGCTGTATCCTACGCTGTGATAGTAAATTTGTTCCATCACATCTCACAATCTCTCTACGGCTCTGGACCAATCACAAAGGACTGCGCCATCTGACCAATCACAGCAGTGAGGGCTCACGGAAAGGAGGGGTTTAGAGAGACTGATTCTTTGAACTGCTTCGCACGAGTCGTTTACGAATCATTTAGAAATGAGGTAAAATTTAATCTATTTTTTGAAAAAACTAACGTGTTTTTTGACCTTGCATGCATGTAAACCTGTTGTAGGAGACTCATAAAACAATATTAGCAAGCTTAAAAATGGCATAATAGGGGCACTTTAACTGTTTGAGAAAACTGGTTAACTTTAAGCTTTTTTGTGCTATTTTCAACTTCCGGGTTTAAAATCTACATCGTGTTGACGTCACAATTTGTGACGTACATCGATGACGCCTCGGTGTCTATTAAATTATTCATGAGACTGCGTGTTCTTATCCTATGAGAAGACGCTTCGCTTAATTATTCACAACAGCATGTTTTATTTTGCTATGACAGACGCTTCAGATTGTGAGATCACGCACATTAACTGAGTGAGAGTGTTTGTTTTTGCTTTGTAATAAGAGTTCGGCACAAACGCGATTCATTCACTTAGTGAGTGTAACCATTTCTACAGCTCCGTGACACAAGCCGTCAAAATGCTTAAATAAACATTTACATTTAGACATAAACGCAGCCTAAAAAGTTCAGAGGTGCAACAGCGCGTTCATATATATGTTCTCGATGCAGAGTGCAAATGGCTGTGCATTTATTTGTTTTTAACTCGATGGGAGTGAAATGAAACTGTCTGATCCCGAAGCGGTGACTTTTTCCGGCACGCGCTGTACACTGTAGACCAATCCAGAGACAATCTCTCTACGGCTCTGGACCAATCACAAAGGAGTGCGCCATCTGACCAATCACAGCAGTGAGGGCTCACAGAAAGGAGGGGTTTAGAGAAACTGATTCTTTGCACTGCTTCGCACGAGTCGTTTACGAATCATTTAGAAATGAGGTAAAATTTAATCTATTTTTTGAAAAAACTAACGTGTTTTTTGACCTTGCATGCATGTAAACCTGTTTTAGGAGACTGCGTGTTCTTATCCTATGAGAAGACGCTTCGCTTAATTATTCACAACAGCATGTTTTATTTTGCTATGACAGACGCTTCAGATTGTGAGATCACGCACATTAACTGAGTGAGAGTGTTTGTTTTTGCTTTGTAATAGATGGGAGTGAAATGAAACTGTCTGATCCCGAAGCGGTGTGTGTTGTCTTTCTCCCATCTTCCCCCTCCGCTCCGCTGCGCACCACGCCCACTTTTTTAGCATTTTTTTTTCCGCGTGGAGGACGTAACAAAACCTCTTCGGAGCCGTAACGCGCTGCAGACGTGTGCAGTGTAAATAAGGGGTAAGAGTTAATTTCCAAAAACCTGCTTTCCAAGATATATCAATCAAACTGCAAAACGTTTCAGCTTTTATTTTCCTTTTTCGCCCTGAAGAAGATATCACAGGTTGGTCGAAATTATCCATCCTCGATCACTATTATGCCTTTTCCAAATACCCACACTTGCGGTCTTTGCACTTGACCACTTATATGACGTAATTTAAATACATAATCACATGAAATCAGATTTAAAAAAAAAAAAAACATTTTAGACAAGAACCCAGCATCACGGTTGTCTGAACCAATGAGCATTAAGCTGTGTCGTAAGTCAGTCGTTTCCCATCATACTTTTGATCAGGGCAGTTGGTGGAGAGCAACTGCGCTCGACTGCACAATCCGACACAACCGCCTCGCCTTCGCAAGAGTTTTTTGGCACACGTCAGCATGACATCAGAGCAAGTCGGACGTAACTCGGACACTTTTCTAACCGGCATGCATCTCGCGGTGATCACCGGTGATCGGTTCTGCACAGATTTTGCTCATCTCAAACAAGCCTACTATTGCACTGGTTGGCTATTAACTGCGAGCAGACAGAGTCATTCAATGCATTGGAGAATACTGCGAACATAAATAAAGAAACGAAGTTGCTTGTCAGATTTCCCTAACAAGCAACCAGATTTTTTAAAATAAGCCCAAAAAACCGCAACCCGCGACCTGGGATTTTTTCACGCAACTTTAAAAAAATATAATACCTATAATACGCGGACTTGGCAACTCTGCCTCTCAGCTAGCACGTCTTTTCAAAGTGAAAGTAGCCTTGTCTCCTGACCTGAATACAGCGCGCTGATTCGCTAAAATGGACTTCGGCTTCTGTTCAAAAACAACAAGGGCGCTTCGGCTTCTGCTGTAAAACGTGAACTCGCGATGCCTTGAAAGTGGACAAAATCGGCTTTTTTGACAAAACGTGTTTAGGGTTCAGATCGTGCTATATGTGGAGAATAATGCACGACAATCAGCTAATTATTTTTGAAAGTGGCGTTTATCGGTTTTTGCAAATGAACTATATATATATAATATAGCTACAGTGTTGGGGTGTAACTTGTTACATGTAACGGCGTTACGTAATTTCTTCTCAGGAAGACAGGGCGGGATATATCAAGCAGCCCTGCCCCTTTTTAAAATAGCCAATAGTGTTCGTTTATATCACAGCTTGGGCTAGAGCCGTTCAGCGCCGTTGATCTCCGTAAAGCCGAATTTGACAGGGTATGCCAGCCAGACAAATAATCATATTTTATAATAAGTTTAGGGGGAGCTAGGGCAGACAACAACACAACCCTTACGAAAATTAACGATGATTTTACTATAAATCCAAAGACAATGGTTACTATTGTTAAACCATGGTAACCACAAATTAACCATGTTTTTTTGCTACACTAACAATAGTTTACCCATGGAATTTGTAGTAAAAAAATAAATACAAATGGTAATTCATTTCATGGTTTTTGCTACACTAACCATAGTTTAACCATGGAATTTGTAGTAAAAATAAATACAAATGGTAATCCATTTGCCAAAAAAAACATGGTTACTGTACTTTTACTATAATAAAAGCATGGTTAATTTTTGTAAGGGAAAAACATGACTCATGTTCAATATTGGGATTTTTCTATAAAGATATTGTCGTGATGTACTAATTTTGACATGTAGGCAGTTTAGAAAGTATAGTTTTGTTAAATCTTGAGTATTAAAGTCATGTGAGAGATAGCAGGGCAAAATAAAGAGAATGAAAAGAAAAATGGAAGTGAAGGTGCAGTTCAGGAGAGAACATTTAATTATTTTGCATGTCCCCAGCCTAAGGATTTAAACCTTTTTTTATGTGAGGTCCATACAAAAAATAGGGTTGTCCTTGTTTCAGAATTTGTTGTGGGTGTATGATTGTGAGATTTCCCGACCTGAAATTTTTTTCCCAGTCCGCCCCTCATGGAAATTAATGGCGCAGGTATGCGGTTTCATTTACTACACATAGGCCTACTGAAGCTCGCGGTGTTTTCAGCCTCTGCCGCCTCAATATATGAGTACATGAACACAAAAACAAATCTCTAGAACTGCTCTGAGTCACTTCATGAGCATTTTACTTATTTTGAGAAAACTATCATCATATCATACACAAAGAGACACCAATGTTTCAGGAGTTTAGTACACAGAATAGAACACATGC
>NW_015624590.1:14260-18359 GCF_001515625.1 Sinocyclocheilus rhinocerous | reverse complement strand
AAAGTAATAAAAAAGTAATCAAATGTAATCAGTTACATTAATAAAGTAATTACATTTTAAATAGGGTAACTTGTAATCTGTAACATATTACATTTCCAAAGTAACCTTCCCAACATTGTATGTATATATATATATATATATATATATATATAAAACAAATAGAAATGTGACAAGTCTGTACTGCAGTTCCCTCTCAAGAACGGTCTCTCGACATGGCGTTACGCGCCTTGGGGACTCCCTTCCTTCCTAACCTACCTGAAATCTTATTGCACAACGCCAGTTAAGTTGAACTCTCCCTGGCCAATGCCAGCCAAGACGGCGAATAGGGACGGGGCCCCCGCCTCTATATAATGCGCCGTATTGGTGGCATAAGCTCCGAATCTTCCTCTTTCACGCATCCTACCGAAGACAGCTGTGGAGAAGACGCAGGAAGACGGATTTCCCTCTCGGCGTTCCAGCATATCCAACGTTTGCACACTGTGTTCAGGACCCATCGAGGCCCCGGACACTCATGAGTTCTGCATCCTGTGCCTGAGTCCCGCCCACACGGATGCAGCGAGGAATTCTCAGTGCGGGTGCTTAGTGCCCGGAGGAACATCACCCTCGGTGATTTCTCTCGGCAAAGTCCCACCGTTGCCAGAGAGCCGCTGGTGGGACGACAGTGGGCGACCGCACGTAAAGGCGCGATTCACTCGGGTCACCTTCACTCGGGTCACCGAGCTGCCGCTCCGAGGAAGCGAGCCCCATTCCTCCCCAACTTGCACGACGAGGTCGCTAAGGCTTGGGCTGCACCCCAATCGGCTCGCACTCACGCTGGCGGGTCGGAGATTTTCACTAAAGTTGATGGGGCGGAAGCCCGAGGATATACGCGCATTCCGCCCGTCGAGGAATCCATCGCCGCGCACCTCTGCCCCTCCTCTGCCTCCCTGAAGGCCGGTGCTACGCTGCCATCAAGGCCCTGCCGTCTGACCGCACACGTCGCAGACACAGCGTACTCCGCCTCGGGAGAAGCGATCTCGGCGCTTCACACGATGGCAGTGCTCCAAGTTTTTCAGGCACAGCTGCTGAAATCCCTGGACGAGGGTGGGGCGGATCCCGAGGCGTTTAAGGATCTATGCATGGCGACGGATTTTTCTCTTAGAGCCACAAAGAAGATGGCCCAGGCGATCGGACAGAGCATGGGCTACATGGTGGTGCTCCACCAGCATCTGTGACTGACACTAACTGAGCTTAAGGACGCGGACAGGAAGACGCTGCTCAATGCTCCTGTATCTCCATCCGGCCTCTTTGGAGACGCAGTGGAGGCTATCGCGGAGCGCTTCTCAGAGGCACAGAAACGCTCCAAGGCGATGAGTCACTTCCTGCCACGCCGGGCTGCAGCGCAGCCCCCAGCACATAATAGATCCTCATCTGCTTCCAACCGGCCGTCAAAGCGGCCCCCCTCTGCTTCCGCTTCATCAGCGCCGGACCCAGAGGCTTCTGTTCACACCAAAACTCTGTGGCAGAGGACACCAAAGGGTGGCTCGGCTTCAAGAAGGGCGGCCGTCCCGGGGGAGCTCCTCCGTCGGAGCAGAAGCCTCGTTCCTGACGGGAGGGTACAGAGGAGGGGAGCGACGGGCCCAACGCGAAGCGTCTGAGATGTTCTCGCAAAGTCCCCTTGCAGGCAACTACGAGAATGTCTGTGTTGTGCATGTTCAAAATGCAATAAAGTCTGTGACACCCTCACAAAAAGAGCTTTTTTCTCCTCCTCCAGCGATAGCGGCTTCACACTTGGCCGTGAAACCGCCAATAGAGTCGGACTTGCAGCTTCCCCGTGTATCTGGCGATGCTCACGCCCCTGTGTCAGATGTCGGACCCCCGTGGCCGCGGCTCACTCTCGACACCTCGCACATACGCACGTCCATGTCGCTCACACATTCAGCAGAAGGCTCGCACTCCCCGTTAATCAGCGAGGTACAGCCCTCGCTAACATACAGCGCTCCCACTCGTCCCGTGAGCTTTCTGAACACGACCCATACAGCGGCGTTGCTCAGAATTCAGAGGGCGAGGGCATGGCGAGCGCATGCTTTTTTTCGAGCGCATGGCGGTCCATTCCGAGCATTTCGGATTGGTTGCGGAACGTAATAGAGAACGGCTACACGCTTCAGTTTCGGCGCAGACCACCGCGTTTCAATGGCGTGGTCATGTCGACAGTTCCAGCACACAACGAGCCGGTGCTGAGGCAAGAAATTCTCAATCTCCTCGCGAAACAAGCGATAGAAGTGGTCCCGCCGAGCAAGAGAGAGAGAGCGGGTTTTACAGTCGGTACTTCGAAGCCGGTCGTTCCAAAGAAAGAAAGACCTGAGACCCATCAACCGTGCATTATACAAACGCACTTTCAAAATGACAACGCTAAAGCTGATACTCGCGCAGATTTGACCCGGAGATTGGTTTATTTCGGTGGACCTGAAGGACGCATATTTTCATATCCAGATCGCCACTCGTCACAGACGCTTTCTGAGATTTGCATTCGAAGGCATAGCATATCAGTTCACGGTGATGCCGTTCGGGCTAGCGCTGGCGCCGCGTACATTTACGAAATGTGTGATTGCGGCACTTTCCCCTCTGAGAGCGAGTGGAATACGCATATTGAATTATTTGGACGATTGGCTGGTCTTGGCCCATTTACAGAAATGGGCAGTATTTGAGAGATGGTGTGAATCGAATGGTCGGGACCCAGAAAACTGCCCCGTGTCTGACATTCTGAATTTTTTGCAACAACGAATGGATGGCGGCAGTATGCCCTCCACTCTTAAGGTTTATGTTGCAGCTATCTCAGCCTTTCACGCTGCTATTGACGGGCGCTCAGTGGGAAAACACGATCTAGTGATCAGATTTTTGAGAGGTGCGAGAAGACTAAGGCCCTCTCACCCTCCTACAGTGCCATCCTGGGATCTGGTTCTGGTGCTGGGCGCGCTAGCCCTCCCGCCCTTCGAGCCACTTCAGACTGTCGGCTTGAGGGAGCTCTCACTTAAAACCATGCCGCTGCTCGCCCTTGCTTCGGTCAAGCGTGTGGAGAATTTGCAAGCGCTCTCTGTGAATGCGGACTGCATGCAGTTTGGAGCAGGTGATTGTAACGTCACGCTCAAGCCAAGATTGGGCTACGTGCCTAAATCGCTCTCGACACCGTTAAGAGTGGTGGCGCTTTCTGCTTTCACTTCAGAGTCAGAGACTTCATCGGAATGCTGCCCCGAATCAGGTGTTGTGTCCGGTGCGGGCTTTGCGAGTTTACATCGACCGCATGGCTCAGTTTCGGCAATCTGAGCAGCTGTTTGTATGCTTCGGAGGCAGCACCAAAGGGCAGCCTGTCTCCAAACAACGGCTATCACATTGGGTGGTCGACGCTATTGCCTTGGCATATTCTAGCCAGGGAAGGGAATGTCCTATTGGTGTCAGAGCCGATTCGACGAGGGCATTTCTATCAGATATTTGTATGGCGGCTGGATGGTCTTCGCAGAATACCTTCGCCAGATTCTACAATTTGGACGTGTGGTCATTAGCCTCACAGGTCCTGTCGGTGAGTACGACCCATGGTTCTACCTGCAACCTCTAGCCGTTTGACTGTGCTGGTGGTTTCGACTGGGTCGCGTAGGGGGATCGGGGTTGGGGCCATCGTCATATTCAGACTGTGGCGCCCCGGATGCGGCCGTTCTCTTTGTGTGTATATTGTTGTTAGTATTGTGCCCGGCTTTGCCGCTCACATGCTTCGTTGCACTGTTATATTACATACTTGTATGCATGTATTTGATATGACTATAATGTCTTAGCCTTTGTAGGGCGACGGCGCTGCATCTCTCTTTTAATAAGAGACCTGCCATCGGACATGGATTCTGAGTCACCTGATTGGATCCCTAAGCGGGAATCTACATCCAATCCCCTCGAGGCATGTCGCAGGGTCGTATTTGATTGGTTGGGGATTATTTTTAGTGTCTTGCAAGAACTGTTCATGTTAGCTCCACCGAGGCTGAGCCTTTTTACTTCGCTGCTTCCACGGCATTGTTCTATACCAGGGATCCTCAAATCTGGCCCACGAGATCCACTTTCCTGCAGAGTTTAGCTC
>NW_015624590.1:0-11896 GCF_001515625.1 Sinocyclocheilus rhinocerous | reverse complement strand
CTGTCGTAACCTCGGTTCCCTGAGAGACGGGAACGAGACATGGCGTAGGCCGCCGTGTTCACTGCTCAGGTCTGCTGTGCTGTTGATTCAGTCGGAAGATTCTGAGCTTATGCCGCCAATACGGCGCATTATATAGTGGCGGGGGCCCCGCCCCTATTCGCCGTCTTGGCTGGCATTGGCCAGTGAGAGTTGCAACTTCACTGGCGTTGTGCAATAAGATTTCAGGTAGGTTAGGAAGGAAGGGAATCCCCAAGGCGTTAATGCCATGTCTCGTTCCCGTCTCTCAGGGAACCGAGGTTACGACAGTAACCGGAGACGTTCTCTGGATCTTTTGTACAGCTGGGTTAAATAATGAAGACAACCGAAAATGTGTAGTGCTGGGGAGGCTCAAGGAATGGTTTGGAAACCCCTGACCTATAGATTATTTTGACATTTCCAATTCCTTTTATTGGACCAAAGTGATTCCTTCCCTTGCCTCTAAAAGTGCTTTTGCCTTCTGCTCAGATGTAGATCTCTTGCTGGAGGTTTTCACCTTTAATCTTTTGCAGTTGCATTCAAAAAGTAGGGGGCAGAGGGCATTGAAAGTGACCCTAGTAAGAGGCTATAACCTGGAGTCACTGTGGCTCTGTCTGTTACAGAACAAAGTGGAAGAGCTCAATCAACGACTGAGACAAGTTATTGATGGTAAATCCATACCCTTCTCTTTGGACTGGTTTAGTGATGCTGTATGCGTTGTTTTATGTACAGTACTTGCACTGTGATTTAGCAGCTATGGTTCACAATGAGTGTTATCTTAAAATTATTTGCTGATTGAAAGGGAATAGTTCACCCAAATATAAAACTCTGTCAGTATTTAGTCATTCTTATGTAATTTGCATGCTGTTATTGTTTCCAAGAAATGCAAAAGGAGAAATTTTGTAAGGAGAAACATTTTCCTTACAAGGACAGTTCATAGTGACCACAGCTGTCAAAAACACATGATGTATGTATCTAAGAGTTGATAGTTCGACTTGTGTGCTATTGTCTTTTGGAGTTATGTGATATGTGACCTAAATTTATTCACTGATGATTACATTTTATGTATTTAGCAGATGCTTTAATCCAAAAGTGCCTACATTGCATTCAATGTGCGATGGCATTGCCGCAGACTCTACTATTTGAACTACTATCCACCAGAGCTCAAATATTATTTATGCTTGCATTCAAATTTGAATATGGTGCCTTTAGATATGTCTAAAGGAGCCCCAATATCCACTTTCATTGTGTGGAAAAGATCAGGGCATTGCCAAATTTTCATTTTATGTTCCATAGAAGAAAGTAAGTCATATGGAATACCATGCTGGTAAAGGGTATTGTCAATTGACAATTTTTAGTTTTGGGTGAACTAACCCTTCCCTGACTTGTTCAGCCAAAAATTAAAATTCTGTTTTCATTTACTCACCCTCATGTGGACCCAAAATTAGTTTTATGATTTAAAATTTTGGTTGCATGGAATTTTAATGGATGTAGTAATATTTTGTCTCTGTTTTTCAGATTAAAAGATTACTAATGCCTTTTTTTTCCTTTTTAGACAACAAAAATCTTCCTTACGGTCGGCCAGCAGTCATGATCCTCACCAAATACTACATCCTTCATCATAATGACTACATTAGTGGTTACAGTGAAGCTTTGTCCATGCCTCTCTGGACGTCTTATACTGTATCTAAGCAGGTACAGTTTACAAAATTATGTTAGTCTGTTTATAGTTGACTGTTGTACTAGAGTTTAAACCTGTCTGTGTGGATGTTCTGTTGCAGGTAGATTTCACTCCTCTGACTGAGGCTCTGAGCAACTGTGTTCGGCCTGATATTAGAGTTCCTACAGTCTACAGTCAGTCCTGCTCAAACTACCGTGCAGACAAACAGATCTCCTACAGCTTCCTCTATCCACCTCGTGAGGTTTCCTACTCTCTCTATATTGTGCAGCCTAGCATAAGCGGTTTCATGTACCGAAGCTAGGCCAGTTCCAGGAACCAACCAGACAGAGCTTTTATAGCACTGGGCTTAATCTGTTTCTATCCTGATGATCAAGTTTATTGGACCCAAATGAAACTGTATTAAAGGATAAAATTAAATGTTACTCTTAAAGGGGACCTATTATGCAAAATTCACTTATTTTTAACTTATAATTATTTTTGAACAGAATTTTGTGTCTGCAGTGTGTGTATACAACCATCCTATATAGTAAAATCCCACCCACTCTTTTTTTTTCCCCCATAGTTTAAAAGCAGTGTCTCCAAATGAGTCGCTCATGTCTGCAACCAAATGTGTTTTCCCAAATCACACTGGGAAAGGTACCATCCACGGCTGGTGATGGAATGTTCCCTGTTAGCTTTGATCCTCCCATGAGTGAACTGTACACAGTCTGTCATGTTTATCTCCTCGCTAGAGCAGCTAGTGGTGACACTAAAGTTCTACTATATGTATCATGTATCTTTATAGTGCATATCAAACATCATTACAGTATTTAGTGTGTTGCTTATCCATTGTTGCAAAACAGCTGAAAAAACTCTACACAATTACATTAATTTGTCAACTAAACATTCAGAAACACCCTGGTGCATTCTCAGAGTTATTAATTCTGATGGAGATGAGAGGCACAGCCCAGATCTGGAAGGGGGGTGGGGGATGCAGCTCATTTGCATTTAAACATACACACACAAAAATAGATTTGGCTTACATCCAAAAAGTGACATTTACGGCATGGTATAATAAATTACAATTTTGATTTGAAACTTCACAGACACATTCTAGGGAACCTGGGACTTATATTACCTTGTTGGAAGAGGCATAATAGGTCACCTTTAAAATGAAAAATAAACAGAAAATGACTGGGTCAGAGCATTGTTTTTAGTACACAAAATTGTCAACAAATTGCAAGAATTTTGACTACAATGCTTTATGATTTGATGTTTGTCTAATTTTTTCTTCCATGATCTTCTAATTTAGAGTTGTCCTCCTCTCAGGGAGTGAGATATGATGCTGTTCTCATTACCAACACTGTACCAATGTATCCAGCATTCAAACGTAAGTGTACCTTAAAGAAACTATGTGTAGTTAAAGGGATAGTTCACCCAAAAATGAAAATTCTGTCATTAATTACTCACCCTCATGTCATTCAAAACCCGTAAGACCTTCGTTCATCTTCGGAACACAAATTAGGATATTTTTGATGAAATTTGAGAACTTTCTGACCCTGCATAGACAGCAATGCAACTGAAACGTTCCCAGGCTCAGAAAGTTGTAGCTCCTTACTACGTTTCTGGGCCTGGGAACATTTCAGTTGCAATTGCTGTCTATGCAGGGTCAGAAAGCTCTCAGATTTCATCTAAATTATCTTAATTTGTGTTCCGAAGATGAATGAAGGTCTTATGGGTTTGGAATGACATGAGGGTGAGTAATTAATGACAGAATTTTCATTTTTGGGTGAACTTTCCCTTCAAGTGTATTTTTATTACTTTATAACCCTCCTACAGTGTCATGAATGTACCACTGTCTTAATTACAGTGGAAATTGATGCCAAGAAGAAATATTGCTAACGTTTTCACAAATACATTGAGTGCTAAGCATTTGAATATGTATGTGTGTAATTAAATGCTGGAGACACAATAGGCCACACTGCACATAATATAGCTTTGACCAGATCTCCACCAGAATTGAGTTTGACACCCCTGGCTTTGACAGTATAGACCAGGGGTGTCAAACTCAATTCCTGGAGGGCCGGAGCCCTGCAGAGTTTTGTTCCAACACTGCTTCAACACACATACCATGTAGCTTTCAAATAAGCCTGAAAGACTTGATTAGTTGGATCAGGTGTGTTTAATTATGGTTGAATCTAAACTATGCAGGGCTCCGGCCCTCCATGAATTGAGTTTGACACCCCTGGTATATACTATTACAAGTTAGCAGATATTGGTTTGCGAGGTTGCAAACTTTCGAAGCTTACCTGGTACAGCTTACCTGGTAAGCCTTATTAGAAGTGTACCATTAGAATAATCTTGAAACTGATATTGAATACTGATATTGAAATGATATCAGTACTGAATTGAACTGATATTGATACTGATATTGAAACTGATATTTCAAAATAGAGTTGTTTTAATGGCCCCCAGAAACCCCTACAAAAAAGGTAATGAAACTACATTAAGTGTGTTTCTGTGTGTGTGCACTCGCCCTTGTAGGTGAATTTATTTGTACATCTGTCTGTGATTTAAAAGCAGTATGTGTGTGTGGCCTGTGGTAGGACTTTGAAAACAGGCCACTGTATGAGAGCCACCTCTGTTTCAGGAACTGTGCACACGCTTTGTATCCCCTCGACACCCAAACAAAAATACTTGCATAAATATTCACAGAAAACGTCATTTAGATGTAAACAAATTTTTCTTTTATTACTGTTCAAATGGACTCCCCGAATGGAATCTGCATCTCTGGAATCTATAAATGTCTATATAGAGGGTTTGGCAGCAGAGGTGAAATGAGAAGGCATTGATGTATGCTGTGTCTGCTTTAGATTAGCTGTGATGGACTCAGGCATTTAACTGAGCTGCCACCCACATAGAGACACAGCCCTTTCAATATACTACAGCACAGTATGTGCTCTGTTTTTTTATGTATTAATTTATTTATTTATTTAAAAAAACATGTGTTTTATCCTCTCTTAGTACTAGTAAAAAGTGGTAACCTGCAGTTGTTACCTTAAAAAACTATTTCTGCCTGATTAAACTCATAAAAAAATTGTTGGTATAAATGAATTATTTAGCTATATTCATATTTTTGAAAAAATAATATTCATAATAATAACAACAATAATAATAAAACCAGTAGATTAAAACAAAAAAAACATTCCCCCTATTTTATTGTAAGAATTACAGTAGGATTGCAACATCACACTTTCAGTTAATAATTAGTGAGCATGTTGATCCTTAGAGAGGTGATAACAGGGGTGCTGGCAAAATGTATTTATTTATTTATTTATTTTAAAAACGTGTGTTTTATCCTCTCCTAGTACTCTGTAAAAAGTGGTAACCTATGGTGGCCAGTAGTGCACAAACAGCGAAATCTCTCAGATTAGGTTGATAGATAATATCAGAAATATGGTGGGAATTAAGTTATATTTTATCACTTTAAACAACAGAGAGTAATAGAGATTTTACAGAAAAACAGAGCTAGACGAAGCTACAATCACAAACCAGAAATCACAAACAACACAACGAAATCGCCTCAACACAACGGAAACAAGCCATAACACAACAAAATTAGAACAATGCAATGGAAACAAGCCACAACACAACGAAATCACCGCAGCACAACGGAAACAAGCCGAAAACAAGCCACAACACAACGAAATTAGCACAACACAACGGAAACATGCCACAACACAATGAAATTAGCTCAACACAACGGAATTGTTCCTATGCACACAAACATATATATTTGCTACTTTTTAATGTGTGAGCTCCTCTTTAATAAATATGGCTCCGCTTAGTGGCTGTTAAGTTGAATGAGCCGAGGGATTTAATGCAGGGTCTAATGATCTAACGAAATCCAAATTTTGATATCCAGTATATTTTCACAAACCCTTAAAGTTTCTATGGGACAGTACATTATATATATATCACCCCATAGCATGGTGCCATTTCAATAACGGAGTGGTTACATTAAGTGCAACTAACCTTTTTGACATATAGGCTATTTACACTAATTACGCTAACCAATGTCTGGTTGGGCCACACAAAATTAAAAATGACATGCACCGGGTAACAGAGCAGTGGCATAGCGAGTAAGGCACATAAAAGTAGCATTTTGACGCGATCGACCCGAGTTCAAGTCCACCTTTTGCCGGATTGCTCTTCTCCTTTTTCACATCACATATCAGATCAGAAAGGCATTTACTTTCAATGTAGAAAATATTATGCACAATATTGGAAATAATGTGCATAACGAGTGTTTAATAATGAAGTATATCGAGGTCAGGGGTATAGGGCAGAGCTTTATTGTCCCAATCCATTTAATATTTTTAAGAAATATAATAATTTACACTCTATAGTAATATTGCATCCTGTTTATGTACAACAAAACTGAGGTGAAAAACATCTTCCACTATATAGACTATAGCCGATAAATAATGTCTAACGACTATTTACACTTATTGCAAAGAAAATACATAGTGTAAATAGAATTTTCATTTTGTGTAAACCGTGTATCCATAAAATACTTTCTGTTGTCAATTAGTGTAAACAGCATCTAAAATATTCTACTTACACTGCAAATAGCCGCTGCCTTCTATAAAGGTAACATGCAAGCTTTATATAGTGGTAATGGACTAACGAAACCTTAATTTTGAACAATTTACTATACAGTACCATACCGATGATTTCATGGACTCTTGAACTTGCACATATTATTACTGTTGAATTCATTTCATAATGCTGTTTCTCGCGGCCACGTAAATGATGCTTTAAAGGAGACATATTATGGCCCTTTTTACAATATGTAATATAAGTTTCTGGTGTCCCCAGAATGTGTCTGTGAAGTTTCGGCTCAAAATAACCCATATATAATTTATTATATAATTTTGAAAATGCCTATTTGGAGTGGAAGCAGAAAAACGCTGTATTAGAGCATGTCTCTTTAAATGCAAATGAGCTGCTGCTCCCCGCCCCCTTTTCCAGAATAGAGCTGCAGTAGCCCCTCACTGCAGAACATAAGATCCAGGGGGCATGGTTGGATCCACATCTAGGGGGTGGAGATTGGTAGGTTTAGGGGTGGAGATGGGTGGGTTTAGGGATCAGGGGGTGGAGACGGGTAGGTTTAGGTATATATAAGGTGGGAGGAGTTGGATCTGGATCCAACCACGCCCCCTGGATCTTGTGTTTTACAGTGAGGACCATCTCTAGAGCTGCGCCATTACAGCTTGTACCTGCTAAAAACATCTGTTTTGTTTCTGATTATCATGTTTATCTCGCTGAAATCATGCGTTTTAAACCATATTAGTTCAAACTTCTGATATACGGTTTTCTGAGTGCACACATCCAAAGCACACGGACCAGAAAGTGGCTGTCACACGGCATGTGCGTACTAAACTAAGTTTTCATTCACACACAAATTTACGTTAAAAACACACAAGTTACAAAAACAGTCAGTTATGTCCAGTAGCCCCTCACTGCAGAACAAAGATCCAGGGGGCATGGTTGGATCTTGTAAGTAATTTATGGGCTAATTTTCATTTTTGGGTGAACTAACCCTTTAATGTTCAGAATAGTTTTGTAAATAATTGCCTACTGTAAATGCTCGACATGCTTTGATTATGCTGTATGACTGGAATTTTTACTGGAAGTGCAGTTTAAAGGTTGAAATTAACATATTTTTTTTTATGTCGGCTAATTAATAGACTATAATTTAGTTGAGGAATGAATTTGTAAATGAATGAACACAACACGCTCATTTATCGTTACACTGGCAGAATCATAAAGTCAAAACTTTATTGGCATAACTGTCAGGCGTTTACAGTATTTGCAAAATATATGGTAGCATATTAATAATAATTATACAGAACGGTAATTAGGTAAAGCAATACACTTGAAAGGGTAAATACAACAATAAATATTAAAATATAGCCCTAAACCAGTTAATATAATAATATTATTATATTACAGTTTAATAATAATAATAATACATATAATAATAATAATAATAATAATAATATACAAATATTAAATAAAAAGACATGATCAGTTAACAAATTTACAAGACTGTGGGATGGATAAATATGTTTTATCCATCTCTGATAATTGTAGGTTGCTATGGTCACGCAGGTTTGTTTATGCATTAAACTCATGGCCATGAGAAAAATATACCGTTCCCTCAACATAAGAAGTCGTGGCCACGAGAAATGGATGTTGTTCCTTCAACAAAATGATCTCGTGGCCACGACATATCACGATCCCACGAGTTAATATGACATTCCCACGAATTAATATCTCGAGTTAATATGTCGTGGCCACGACAGAAATAAGTGAACCGAACATGTCGTCGTCTTCTTCTTCTCTCAAGTTTTTTTGGCGGATTGGCACTCCAACGTTAAAGGTGCATGTCTGCCACCTACTGGTCTGGAGTGTGAAACGTACACGGTTCAGCTATGAATTATTCAACTATTATAGATTTTTTTTAAAATAATAATAATAATAATAAAATAAACCAAAATTTTTACATAAATAAATACAAAATTCAAAACTTCAAACTCTTTCCATTAATCTTGGCTTTTTTAAATACTTAAACAATTCTCCATATATTCTTGATTGCATTACCCCATAACCTAATAGTGTCTTTAGAGATATAACCGAACATGTCCCCTCCCGGTCACCGTAGTTGTAGCTTGTTTCTGTTGTGCTGCGGCGATTTCGTTGTGTTGTGGAGATTTCGTTGTGTTGTGCACTACTGGTCCACCGTAGTAACCTGTAGTTGTTACCTTAAAGAACTATTTCTGCCTGATTAAACTAATTTAAAAAATGTTGGTATAAATGAACTTATTTAGGTTGATTTATTCATATTGTTGAGAAAATAATATTAATAATAATAACAACAACAATAATAAAACCAGTAGATTTAAAAATGTTCCCCCCTATTTTATTGTAAGAATTACAGTAGGATTGCAACATCACATTTTCAGTTAATAATTATTATGTTGATTCTTAGAGAGGTGATATATATTAGTTTCCCTATGCAGAAACTAGTCTGAAACCTCCCAAAGGAAGTAAGAACAAACATCTGATGCCTGGTTGAGTTAAAAAAATAATAATTAGAAATAAAAACAACACCCATGTACAAGAGGCCAGATTGTCTTTTGATTTTTCTTCTCTTCCATGTTTCATATTCATTTTCAGATTTGCAACAAACTTGTACTTCACAGTACTTAGAAATTCTGAAATTCAAATCATTGTGCTAATCTCTAATCTCTTTGTTCTGTCCTTTAAAGATCCATATCTCTTCCTATCTGTCTTTTAACAATTAATATTTCTGTCTATATATCTCTCTCTTATAGCTTTGTTTGGTTGTTTCAGGTGTGTGGGGTTATTTTCAGAAATCACTTGTGAGACGTTATGCTAGTGAGAGAAATGGAGTGAATGTGGTTGTTGGACCCATCTTCGACTATGACTACAATGGTCTTAGGGATTCAGCAGAGACAATAAAACAGTAAGTTGTCTTCACGGTTTTAGACTTATCACTTATAAATTAGCTCATTTAAGTGCACCAGCAGTTGACAGGTTTTTGAGTCAGTGTTTATCTTATGTGAATGACTCCACATGCAGCATCAGCAGTCTTTGCTGTTTCTGGCAATGCTGCTTTAACAAACAGTATGTGAGTGAAGAGAATGTCTGTGGTGTGTGTGATGAATGCATGCTTATCTCCATTGCCAGATCCATGCTGCAACTGAAGTTATCTGATTGAAGACTAGTTGACAACAAGTGGTACAAGTCCTAAGATGTACTTGAATTTATATAATCCTTCAGTCTGAGTATGTAACTCTTCCTTTGTTTACAGGTATGTCAGTGGCTATGTGCAAATCCCAAGTCATTACTACATTGTGGTTACAAGTTGTCTGGATTACACACAGAGTGTTGACTCCTGTGTTGGTCCTCTCAGTGTGTTCTCTTTCATCCTTCCACACCGATCAGATAATGATGAAAGCTGTAATGTGAGTCCTCTTCTCTTCTCTTTTCTCCTCTCCTCTGCCATGCTGTTGATTAAGACACGTTTACAGTAAATATATTTGTGAATGGAAGCTTATACGGGCAGTCTGACAGTGCCACTGTTATGATTGATAGTACTGTAAATATGCAAGTATTCAGCTATTAGAAGAAATTCTGCTAATAAAAACATTTACCAACCCCACCTGCCCCAGGTTACATTCATGTCAACTTTAATCATTTTTATTGTCTGTAGTGGTACACAACAGCAAGTCACAGATGTGGCACATAGAAAATAGGATGAAATTAACCCAGTATATCCTTTTATGCAGAAGCTGAATAATTTGAGTGAGTTAAAATTGTGCAGGTTTGTTGTACAATAACAGACAAGAACTGCTTTTTGAGTGTTTAACACTTCTCTTCATCCAGAGTTCAGAGGACGAGACAAAGTGGGTCGAGGAACTGATAAAGACACACACAGCACGTATAAGAGACGTGGAGTTACTTACAGGACTGGACTTTTATCGCCGCACTAGCAGGACCTATGAGGAGATCCTCTCTTTAAAAACGTACTTACACACATATGAGAGTGAGATCTAAACCACTGCATCCCCGCATTAGCATTCCCTCCATCTTAACTGTCGGGATGCAGAAGTAAGGTGTATATTTTTTAATATACTTATTTTGTATAACTTATTTATTGTTCTTTCATTTCTAATCCTTAAGTGGTTTTTTTTAACATTCTCCTCCTTAATGACAGTGACTTATATGCATGAGCAATTTTTTTTAATGAATTTTGTAAAAAATACTATATAAATAAACATCAACCTGTAATGTTTAATGTGCTGTATGTAACCAAATTTAAAAGATGTCTGTACTGTAAACTGTAATCAGACTTGTTCTGTTGTGACATCTGTGAGGTGTTTTGTTTGTTTATTATGCCATTAAACAGTTTGCACAAAGTTCTTCTGCTCATTTTAAAGAGAATAGTACCGACTGGTGGTTTGGCAGTTCGCAGGTTATTTTCCAAAAGGAGATACTTCTTGTGTTACCTTTTTCACTATGTTTTATGGATCAACAATAAACATACAACAGCCTCTGTTTGTCTCTTGATGGCCAGAGTTAATTTCAATGAATTTATTTATGTAGCACCATTTAATACAACAAAAGTTGCCCAAAGTCCTTCACAATTCACAATCTAAAACAAAGAATCAATAAACAATGGCAGTTGATAACATTCATGAAGGTTCCCATATAGTAGATTGGGTAACACTTTAGAATACTGTTCCGTCATTAATGAATAACTACACAAGAACACATGTGTAACACAATATTAGCACTCTAGTAAACACTAGTAACTAACAAGAAATTCTAAATAATGAATTAGTAAATAATAGTGCTTAATCTAATGTGGTAGTTCACTATTAGTTAATCAGGAGCTACTATTTTTTCCATACCTCCCCAAGAAGAACTAAGAACTACTGTATACAGGTTCAAATTTAATATGAATAATGCATAATGTATAATTAATTCTAAAGTGAAGGTCATGGTAAAGCACTAGTGACTCAATTATTACCAATTTCTTCAGAAGGAATTACTAATTACCAGAGGTGGAAAGTACAAATACTTTCGTTTTAAAAAATTTCTACTTTCTTGAGTATAATTAAATTGTGGTACTTTTACTTTTACTTCAGTAGAATAAAACTAAAGTATTCAGCTACATATATTTTTCACCAAAAGTACAAAGTACAAAAAAAAAATGGACAAAGAAGGCGCCGATGGAGAAACAGAGTGAGCAGGTGTACCGATATGCTACCTATCAGATTGTGCTACCAAAAATATATTTGCATTGTTTTAAGGGTGAGTTTAGGGTAAGGGTAGGTGTGGACGGGTAGGTTTAGGGTAGGGCACAGTCATCCGGTAGGTGTGGACGGGTAGGTTTAGGGTAGGGGTAGGTATGGACATAAAAAAAAAAGCCTCAAACCACATGAATAAGATGCTGGTAGCACAATCTGATAGGTAGCATTTTTCGCTATCGATTTCCTATCTTTTTAATGGGAGCTAGCACAATCTGAGGGGTAGCACAAATCGTCAGAACACCGACACTCTTGGGTTTGACTGGCACTATTCAAACTCCTGGGGTGGAGCCCTGCGCTTCAGCCAATAACAGAC
>NW_015624589.1:864-976 GCF_001515625.1 Sinocyclocheilus rhinocerous | reverse complement strand
CTTATTTACTTAATTATTTTACAGATCTATTCTTGTTTTGTTTATTATATAATCATTTATTCCTTATTCATGTAATGGACAATGCTTTGGCAATACTGTGCAAGTCATGCCA
>NW_015624589.1:0-142 GCF_001515625.1 Sinocyclocheilus rhinocerous | reverse complement strand
GAAGAAAATGACTTGTGTATATGAATGAATAGACAGATAATCAACTTAAATTAAAGATAAATTAATACTATGAACCAATAATTAGTTTAATAAAAATAATAATAATTTACCCGAGAGGAAGCTCTCATCCTGTAGCTCCATG
>NW_015624588.1:17242-17407 GCF_001515625.1 Sinocyclocheilus rhinocerous | reverse complement strand
GATCTGACTGTGTGTGTCTGTAGACGATCTGACTGTGTGTCTGTAGCTGATCTGTCTGTGTGTGTCTGTAGCCAATCTGTCTGTGTGTGTCTGTAGAAGATCTGACTGTGTGTGTGTGTAGATGATCTGTCTGTGTGTGTCTGTAGATGATCTGACTGTGTGTGT
>NW_015624588.1:14356-17139 GCF_001515625.1 Sinocyclocheilus rhinocerous | reverse complement strand
TTTTAAGGACCCATTTCTGAAATTCAAAAAAAAAAAAAAAAAAAAAAAAAAACATTTGACTCCTTACGCATGCATAACTCGTGCAATGCAATAACGACGTGATTTGCAGCTGTCGTATTTTTCGTAATGTCATTATAGCATTTTATTTAAAAAATGTAGCGCTTCTTTGTGCTAAGTAGGCCTGCCCCCGACTAAAGATTTTTCTAGTCAACTAGTCACACATTATATTAAATTGATTAATATAATAATAACCTATGCTAAACCATCCTTTAATATATAGGCAGGCGTATTATAGCCTATTCCGCGCTCAAGCTCGCTCATAAAGCAATTGACCTATCGGTAAGCCCCGCCCCCCTTAGATACTGTTGTGAACTCGGACAAACAAACGGAGCTGCTCACTGTCTCACAATGACAGCTGTCAGTGTGAAAACCTTGTCCCTATATCTTTTTGATAAATTTTGGACACAGAAGGACCACCATTCAAGTGGGACTTAAATATGCCATGGAGGGATGTATAAAAGTTTTTAAAATAAATATTGTGGGTATTAATTTGGAAGCGAGGGTTTACAGATCACAATGCAAGTGGGAGCTGTCTCATGTTACGTTCGTCACGATCTCAGATAACAACATGTTGGGACATTTTGCTCCGTTTTGTTTGGGTTTAGGAAATAGAATAAAATTAATTCCATTGCCTATCCTCTCAGGATACCTGGAATCATTGTTACAAGTACCCCAGGCACATCGTTTTTCCATTTTTTAAGCATAAACCCCATAAAAACGATGCGAGCTTCGGATCTTCCAATGTTTCTCTATGACGCTGAAACCTACAGCTATCCGAGTTCCGCTCCCCGTGCAACTGATACTCGACTGCCATTGGCTCATCTGCATTTGAGGGGAGGGGCTTATCGATAGGTAAATTGCCTCAAAGCACCGGCAAAGTGATTATGAATGTGTCGGGGGAAAAGAAGACATTTTAATTATTTATTAATAAACTAGTGCTTTCTATTGCTTTCTGAGTCAGTGTCGGGTGCAAGTTGAAGTTGCCGTATGCCGACGCTAACTCGCCATCCCCACATGGACGTGTCTTTAATAGAAATGCACCTTTTCATACGGACATAATTAGAGAATATTACAAAATCAATTGGCCGAGTTTTCCTTATATTTATTTTATTATTCATATAAAAAAAATAATAACCTGTTTTGATTATATTTACTATTAATTGCCCAGCTCCCCCTGTCATCTAACATCTAGCACCCCCTCAGCACCTGCGTTCAAAATTCTCTGGCGCCGCCCCTGGTGTGTCTGTAGATGATCTGTGTGTCTGTAGATGATCTGACTGTGTGTGTCTGTAGATGATCTGTGTGTGTCTGTAGATGATCTTTCTGTGTGTGTCTGTAGGTTGTCTGGCTGTATGGTGACAGAGGAAGGCTGTGGTTATTTGTCTTCAGCTCTGAGTTCAAACCCCTCACACCTGAGAGAGCTGGATCTGAGCTACAATCACCCAGGACAATCAGGAGTCCAGCTGCTCAAACACAAACTGCAGGATCCAAACTATAAACTGCAGATACTCAAGTATGTCAAACACTAATACTGACATACTGAACGTGTGTGTGAATGATGCAGATCTACATTCATGTGTGTTTGTGTGTTTATAGTGTGGATCATGGAGGAGAGAACATGATGACAGCAGGACCACGAAAGTGTAGGTCTACACACACACACACACACACACACACTCTCTCACACACACACACACACACACAGACTGTTGTTTGACTGTATCAATGATCTCATCTCATAGACTTTCATTGCTTTTCTATCAGGTTAATAAGGTCTATAAGGTCTTTTTTAACTAGTTAGCAGTGTCGGTCAGCACCAGGGGGCTCCTTTGCTCTCAAAGATGATTTAAGTAGTGTGACTCAACATAATGTAAACAGAACAGTAATATGTGGATTCAGCTTTAGAGAAGTCATGTGGAAATATCTTTCTTTTAATACATAATAATTTATATTTATTTAATTACTGTTTTGGACTCAGACATCATGCAGTGATGGTAATGACGTGTCTTGTAGGGGTGTGATTCGGCACTGGTTTCACGATTCAATTTGATTACGATTATCATGTCAGCTATTCTATTCAATTCAATTCGATATCACGATGCATCATGATGCATCACGGTAATATCAAATTTATTTTGTGCATTTTTATTAAATTATATAAGCAGGCTACTTTTTTAAATAATTACAAATGAATAATAAACCAAAACAATTGTTAAGAATTAAACAAAGTTAATATAGCTTCAAAACATACAAGAAATATAAAGCAATAATAGGGGGGGGAGACAATTACAAGTGATAAACAAAAAGGACTTTCAGTATCTGAGAGTGCTTTAAAGAGGTCATATGATGTTGCTAAAAAGAACATTATTGTGTGTATTTGGTGTAATGAAATGTGTTTATGCGGTTTAAGGTAAAAAAAACCACATTATTTTCCACATACTGTACATTATTGTTTCTCCTCTATGCCCCGCCTTTCTGAAACGCGTCGATTTTTACAAAGCTCATCGGTCTGAAAAAGCGAGGTGTGCTCTGATTGGCCAGCTATCCAATGCGTTGTGATTGGCCGAATACCTCAAGCGTGAGACGGAAATGTTAAGCCCCTTAACATACTGTGATGCCGTCTCCCAGCAGGACGAGACGAAACCAATAAAACCCATTACAAACGAGGCAGTTGTTGCATCCAGTGGGGACATAATGACTTATACTGTCTTTTTACACGCTGC
>NW_015624588.1:3453-6992 GCF_001515625.1 Sinocyclocheilus rhinocerous | reverse complement strand
AAAAGACATAGGAAACCAATTAGCATTTGAAAGTTATAATTTATAGACATTTTAAGAAATAAATTATTTACCTGTTGAGAGTGTGTTGACAGTCTGTGTAGTTGGATGGCTGAGCTCCAGAAAATCAGTAATGAGGCATCTTATAGTGTAGCCTCGGTTAGGGTTTTACATTAAAACAACCACAACATGTGATGAAGACCAAGTTTCAGTGAAACAATCACAGTCCAGTCAATATGCCCCCTAGAGGACGCAGTGTCTCGTTCCCTACTCAGGGAACCATGGTTACATAAGTAACCTGAGACGTTTTCAAGTGTTTTCCAAAAGCTCATCCACACTGAAACATCAGAAACATTAAATTCACCTAACTGCACATTCGTGAAACAATAAAATCTCACTGAGATGATACAGATGGACATACACAATAAAGCTTTCACTCTATTCTTCTGACAGGATCATTTTATTTAGTGAAATATCTCACATTCACTGATGCGTCCCGGTCGCACTCAATCATCATTATATGTTTGCTCTTAAACGCAGCTGCACTCATGTTTTGCTGCAGGACAGCAGTTGTGAGTGAATTTTCTGTCATCTTTGCAGGACTGTGAAATGAAGAGTGAACAAAGAAACATATCTTTAGCAACAGTATGAAAGTGAACAGCACATAACAACACAATACCGGTGTAAACACAGATATCTATCGGTACAGCACACATCACATGACTAAACATGCATCAGTGTTTTCAAATAGCTCAGTTTTCACAGTCACACTACAGCACCAAAACAGTGTTATCACATTCATCCACTCGGGGGAACGTCTTCAAAATGCTCAGTTTTCACATGACAAAAACAGCATCTCGGTGTGAACAGAAGACCAAAACAGAGAGAAAAAGATGTGTTTCAGATGAAAATGTATTCGTGTGAACAAGGCCTATCGCTTCCAATCGGAACTATCCGTCCAGAGCAGAAAAATGACAAATCAGCAAGAACATGAAGCAAATGAGCAAGAGGAATATGTATTATTTTCTATTATTTTAAGTTGTTGTCTTATTTAGTCTTTATTTAAAATATGATTCAAGCTTTTAAAATATTCTATGTCTTATGTTTTTTTGTTGTTAACTTTTTCTTAAACTTTTACTTTAACTGTTTAGCATTAAATCATTTCGGGATGTTTGCTAAAATTGTTGGATGGTGTTCAGTCCTGTCGTGTTTTACTCAGTTAAAGTTCCAAGAGGTCTCTATATTTCTTTTTCCAGTGGATGTCCGGACAAAAAGCAAAAAACATTTTATATATATATATATATAACACATTTCCAGCTGGATGCTGGAATGCTTTGTAAATAAATAAATAAGGCAAAAATATTCAGGATATTGGGTCCTCAGAGCCAAAGGTCAGTGGCTTCTGAGAATTTTTCTTTAAAAAAAAAAAATCTTCAGTTGAGCCCAATTAGATAAAAGATAAAATCAGATGTTTTATCAAGCTATTATTATTTTTTGACATTTAGATACATAGGTAAGGCAGAAGGTCATGTGACTGAGGAAAGAGGGGTTCAGAGTTTTCCTCTTGACGTCTGGACCATTTTTATATTGAAAACAAACATAATCAAAACACTCTCATCATGAGTAGAAAACAAAGTTAACTAGTCATTTCAAAATGTATGTTGTCTTTCCTCGCCGTCTACAAATATTTTCCCCAATTTTAACAATTATATGTTTATTTTAAAATGCTCTTAACATACTGATTAATAATGCTAAACGTAAATGATAAAAACAAACATAGCATAACGTGTGTTCAGTGGAGTTTGTGGTAACACTCACATGTACATATATGTGCACAAATACACTGTATATACAGTCTTTCTGCACAACTGATGAACTTTACACTTACTGAACTGAACTGAATCAACACTGAACTGACTTGAGCTCTAGAATCACACTATTGGCTTGTTAGAGCTGCTTTACAGCACAATCTCAATCTGTTACTGCTTTGAAACAATCTGTATTATATAAAGCGTTATAGAAATAAAGCTGACTTTACTTGTATTCATGATAAACCCACAACCGGTACTTTTGACTACACTAGTCTGCACTGTTTTAGGCCTGATAGGGTTTTTTCACAGAGATTTGTTTGGGCTCCAGAAGTCTAGGACCAGCACTGCTAGTGAGATCCCAATCACTAGTCGCTGTTCAACAGCTTTCACTATTAGTGAGGACATTTGTGAATAGTGAGGACATTTTGGACTTTGCAAATATAGTCAAAGCTGTAAACACACACAGACACTGTTCACTGTCGTGTTGTTCTTGATGTTTCTCTCTTCTTGTGTTCAGGGGCCTGTGATCTCACACTGGATCCAAACACAGCAAACACTCGACTCATGCTGTCTGATGAGAACAGGAGGATCACACATGATTATGAGCATCAGCCGTATCCTGATCATCCAGAGAGATTTGATGATGTTCCTCAGGTTCTGTGTGTTGAGAGTCTGACTGGACGCTGTTACTGATCAGATGTTTTATCAAGCTATTATTATTTTTTGACATTTAGATACATAGGTAAGGCAGAAGGTCATGTGACTGAGGAAAGAGGGGTTCAGAGTTTTCCTCTTGACGTCTGGACCATTTTTATATTGAAAACAAACATAATCAAAACACTCATCATGAGCAGAAAACAAAGTTAACTAGTCATTTCAAAATGTATGTTGTCTTTCCTCGCCGTCTACAAATATTTTCCCCAATTTTAACAATTATATGTTTATTTTAAAATGCTCTTAACATACTGATTAATAATGCTAAACGTAAATGATAAAAACAAACATAGCATAACGTGTGTTCAGTGGAGTTTGTGGTAACACTCACATGTACATTTATGTGCACAAATACACTGTATATACAGTCTTTCTGATGAACTTTACACTTACTGAACTGAACTGAATCAACACTGAACTGACTTGAGCTCTAGAATCACACTATTGGCTTGTTAGAGCTGCTTTACAGCTCAATCTCAATCTGTTACTGCTTTGAAACAATCTGTATTATATAAAGCGTTATAGAAATAAAGCTGACTTTACTTGTATTCATGATAAACCCACAACCGGTACTTTTGACTACACTAGTCTGCACTGTTTTAGGCCTGATAGGGTTTTTTCACAGAGATTTGTTTGGGCTCCAGAAGTCTAGGACCAGCACTGCTAGTGAGATCCCAATCACTAGTCACTGTTCAACAGTTTCACATTTGTGAATTGTGAGGACATTTGTGAATAGTGAGGACACTTGTGAATAGTGAGGATATGCACATTTGTGAATAGTGAGCACATTTGTGAATTGTGAGGACATTTGTGAATAGTGAGCACATTTGTGAATTGTGAGCACATTTGTGAATTGTGAGGACATTTGTGAATAGTGAGCACATTTGTAAATAGTGAGAACATTTGTGAATAGTGAGGACATATATGAATAGTGAGGACATTTGTGAATAGTGAGGACATATATGAATAGTGAGGATATTTGTGAATAGTGAGGACATATATGAATAGTGAGGACAT
>NW_015624588.1:2202-2612 GCF_001515625.1 Sinocyclocheilus rhinocerous | reverse complement strand
AGCACATTTGTGAATAGTGAGCACATTTGTGAATAGTGAGGACATCTGTGAATAGTGAGAACACTTGTGAATAGTGAGGACATATATGAATAGTGAGGATATTTGTGAATAGTGAGGACATTTGTGAATAGTGAGGACACTTGTGAATAGTGAGGATATTCACATTTGTGAATAGTGAGGACATCTGTGAATAGTGAGGACATTTGTGAATAGTAAGGACATCTGTGAATAGTGAGGACATTTGTGAATATTAAGGACATCTATGAACAGTGAGCACATTTGTGAATAGTGAGGACATTTGTGAGTAGTTAGCACATTTGTGAATAGTGAGCACATTTGTGAATAGTAAGGACATCTATGAACAGTGAGCACTTGTGAATAGTGAGGACATATATGAATAGTGAGGACAT
>NW_015624588.1:0-2029 GCF_001515625.1 Sinocyclocheilus rhinocerous | reverse complement strand
ACATTTGTGAATAGTGAGGACATATATGAATAGTGAGGACATTTGTGAATAGTGAGCACATTTGTGAATAGTGAGGACATATATGAATAGTGAGGACATTTGTGAATAGTGAGCACATTTGTGAATAATGAGCACATTTGTGAATGGTGAGCACATTTGTGAATAGTGAGGACATATATGAATAGTGAGGACATATATGACTAGTGAGGACATTTGTGAATAATGAGCACATTTGTGAATAGTAAGGACACTTGTAAATAGTGAGGACATTTGTGAATAGTGAGGACATTTGTGAATAGTGAGGACAGTTTACACACACAGACATCTTCACTGTTGTGTTGTTCTTGATGTTTCTCTCTTCTTGTGTTCAGGGGCCTGTGATCTCATGCTGGATCCAAACACAGCACACACTCGACTCATTCTGTCTGATGAGAACAGGAAGATCACACGTGTGTTTGAGGATCAGCCGTATCCTGATCATCCAGAGAGATTTGATGGTGTTACTCAGGTTCTGTGTGTTGAGAGTCTGACTGGATGCTGTTACTGGGAGGCTGAATGGAGCGGAGATAATGCTGTTATATCAGTGTCATATAAAGGAATCAACAGGAAAGGAGGAGGGAGAGACAGTGTGTTTGGATACAATGACAAATCCTGGAATCTGATCTGCTTCAATAACAGATTCACTGTACGTCACAGTGATAACGACACTGTTATACCTGCTGTCCATTCATCCTCTAATAGAGCAGGAGTGTATCTGGACGTGTCGGCCGGCTCTCTGTCCTTCTACAGAGTCTCTGACACACACACACTCACACACTTACACACACTCAACACCACATTCACTGAACCCCTCTGTGCTGGATTTTGGGTTTATCCTGATTCTTCAATGTCTCTGTGTAATATTAAACAGCCTCCTGTGAGAATCATCAGTGATCCACACGTCACCAGGTGAGTGAAATATACTGTGTGTCTTAGTGACAGATTTTTACAGACTGTATTAATAGTTCAGGGCTCTGTTCTTCATACATCACTGAATACGTCCCAGTTAATGTGAGACCAGATCTTCTAATTGTGATAATTACTCTCTAGCAAATTTTGTTTAGTTGCTTGCACATATTTTATTTGTATATTTGCTTGGACTTGGTGTTTTTACTGAAAAAGACACACATATCGATACTAGAAACCAGGGGTAAAGTCTTGATTTAGTCTAGTTATTAATATTAGTCCACATTCTGTAGATTGAGGCTTCCATACAGTAAAGCTAGCGTGTGCAGTTTGGTGTAGGTTAGCAATAGCAAGCTAGCTTTGAATAGACCCCGCTCTTCTTTCAGAGCTCTCTCTCTCAAAAGCCACACCTCCTCCAAATCACATGACTGCACACAGACAGAGCCAGAGCCGATTCTCACTATTAACACATCATTAACTACAGCTTTTGCCTCACTAAACTCCTAATCTGCTGCTATTTAACAGTTAGTGTGGTAGTTGTTGAGTTTAGGCATTGGGTAGGATTAGGGATGTAGAATATGCTCATGCAGAATATGTGCTTTATGCAGTAAGCACTAATAAACAGCCAATATGTTAATAATAGGCATGCTAATAAGCAACTAGTTAATAGTAAGAACTGGTCCCTATACTAAAGGGTTACCATATAGATCACTTTACTAATTGATTGCTCTGTGAAGAGACTGTCCAGCAGTATAATACAAAATAATTATGAAAAACATTGCCTATCCTAGCTTTAAAACTTGGTCAGTTACTGTAAAAATCTGGATCAGCAACTGATTGAATTTTTAATTTTTCTAATCAGAGAGTTTTTAAAACCCTCTGATTAGAGTTCATTTATTATAACTCAGTGAAGATTGAATAATCTGTGACTTGTCCAACACTGATTTAAAACTTATTGTTAGAGAATATAGAGTTTGTGGAGGTTAAATATAGCCTGCATTAAAAATAACTTCTTGTCACATTGGCAACGGTGAATGAGTTTAAAAACAAACACTGGCCTTACATTTTCTTACCCATCTTTACA
>NW_015624587.1:258-502 GCF_001515625.1 Sinocyclocheilus rhinocerous | reverse complement strand
ATAACACTCACTCTGATCCCTTCCCACTGCCGAGTATTGTATAGCATTTATCTCTCTCTTAGCGATAGCTACTCTACGGAGCCTGTTTACGTTTCATAGCCTTAGCTTAGTCTTGCCTTGTCTGTTTCCTCGTGTCCTTATCTTCGCCTGTGTATCTCGGATTCCCCCTCTCGTCTTGCCCTATTCTGATACTGTTTGCCCCTGCCTGGACCTTGCCTTGTACCTGGACTTATCCCTCTAGTCT
>NW_015624587.1:0-122 GCF_001515625.1 Sinocyclocheilus rhinocerous | reverse complement strand
TGCCTGTCTCTACCATGTCTATTAATAAAGCTTTGCACTTGGATCCGCACGTCTCACGTCTCGTCAGTCCCGTAACAGTATCAATCGTACTTACAGGTTGTGCTTCGGAGAGCTTGTTAGTC
>NW_015624586.1:607653-614096 GCF_001515625.1 Sinocyclocheilus rhinocerous | reverse complement strand
TATGGAAGACCAATGATTAATATTAATAAAATTCAAACAGTCAGAGAAATTTAATTAAATTGAATTACTTATAAAAATTATTATTATTATTGCAGCCTGCACTGCAAACTGTGCTGAAGAGATGCATCATCAAAGTCAGGCAACAAAAGCCTGTTTCTTGATTTGAAACAATATCACTCATTACAACATGAAGAAAAATAAGAAACAAATGTTTCTATTCAGGTATTTATTTTGTTAAGGAAAAATGACTGGAAATGTGTAAAGAATTAAGAAACGTGAAGTGTTTGTCATATACTGATCACAAAGAGTCGTTTAAAACCACAATTGGATTATGGACTCGTATTTTAGTTAAAAACGTCTTAATTAGGGCTGCACGATTAATCGTATGCGAATGTCAAGCGCATCTTGCCAGTAAAGCCGTACCGACGAAACATGCTACCTATCAGATTGTGCTACCAAAAATATATTGCATTGTTTTAAGGGTAAGTTTAGGGTAAGGGTAGGTATGGACGGGTAGGTTTAGGGTAGGGGTAGGTATGGACGCATGAATAAGATGCTGGTAGAAAAGCCGTAGCGATGAAACATGCTACCTATCAGATTGTGCTACCAAAAATATATTGCATTGTTTTAAGGGTAAGTTTAGGGTAAGGGTAGGTATGGACATTTAAAAAAAGCCTCAAACTACATATCGGATACAGATCGCTATTGATTGGGAGGTAGCAAAATCTGAGCGGGTAGCACAAATACATTCTTGTTTACGTTGACTACAAGACAGTCAAAACATTTCAGGATTTGACAATAACAAAGCTGCATTCGAATCATTTTTAAATTTCATTTAACTGGGGAATATGTAATTTGCTGACTCTAATTAAAAACGTACTATTTTTAACTTTAAAAGTAACTGCGTAACCGTCCGGTTCACCGGAAACGTCGGAAATCCAGTCAGAATCTCGAGCGCTTCTCTTACCTGTGGCGCCGTGTATAAACGGTCACTTCTCAGAAATATCAGGATGAGCTGACCAACCGAGTCCACAGAGACATTGGTCTTCACTTAACATCCAATAAAAGTAGATAAAAGCAGTATTTTACTCCGGTTTCTGAACGCGCGTTTGAAACCAGCGTCCTTGCAGCAGCGCGTGAGAGCAACTGAATCCCCCGCGCGCGCTCTGAGCGGGAGATATTTGCGCGCCAATCACGCGCCTCCCGCTTTTTTCTGTCGCTTCACGAAAGATCCGTTAGTCGGTGTTTGTGATTGACAGCAGCTCAGCCGTGTTTACTATCAAGGGTGACTACTACTAGTACACAAGAGCGGGTGCTGTCTGTGATTATCAGGTAACCAAGTTAACCAGCTTACAGTTAACGCCTGTAACCATAGTGACAGATATCACCATAGTAAATATCTGTATTGTTATTGAAAGGAATGCAATTTTATTTAAAACTATTGGGATTCAGAGCAACTCCTGCTGCTTTCATCAAGTGAATGTGTTCAAAAACTCTGTATAAATGTATAAAGGTTGACAGAGTGAAACTAGTTGTCAGTTAATGTATTCCCGCTTAACAAGGAACGTTCTCAGGTTTTTTCAAAATTATTAGCAAACATTTTTCCAGAAATGTTAATAGAACGTTTGATTAATGTCATCTGGTGTTTACAAATATTGTCAAAACAAAAAAACACAAAAAACAATATCTATACATTGTCTATGGAATGTTTTATTTATGAAAGGTTTTAGTGGGATGTTCCTCTAACGTTTATTTATTTATTTATTTACGTTTCAGAATGTTCAGAGAAGTAACATTCCTTAACGTTTACATAACAAAAACAGTTTTTAGAACATTTAAAAAAAACTGAACATTTTGTACGTTCATAGAACGTTCAGAAATGTTTTCATAACTTAATGGGAGCTTTGGCAAACATTCCTAGAATATATTTTTGTCATCGCACTTACTCTCAAAATTTGTTTTTATCTCAAACTTTCAGGTAGTCACTTTTAGTTATAGAATATGTTTGTCTTTTGTAACCAAGCTGTGTGTGAATATGTATTTCTTTAGCTCAACATTAGATCATAAAACTAGCAACACCAAGGTCATGGGTTCGATTCCCAGGAAATGCGTGAACTGATAACATTTTTACCTTGAATTCAGTGTAAGTCGCTTTTGATAAAAGTTTCTACCAAATGCACTGAAAATTGTATCAGCTGCTGTGTAAACGTAATAATGCAGGTTCTTCAGATTTAGTTTGCCAATCACAGTGCACTGGGTCAGCTGGCCAATCAGAGCAGACTGTGCTTGTCAAAGGAGGGGGCTTTGTTGAAAACGACGTGTTTGAGAGAGGCGGGGCATAGAGGACCTACAATAAAGTACAGTATTTGAAAAATAATGTGTTTTTTGAACATTAAAGCATGTCAACATATTCTGTTACACCAAATACACAAAATAATGATCTTTAAAATAGCATCATATGACCCCTTTAAAATGTGTCCTTCATGCAATTTAGAAGGAAATTTCGATACTCTAAATATATTTATCATTTGATTTCAGTAAATGTCAAACTCATAAATAAAAGCGAGGCTGTGAGAGATATACGTACAGTATGTTCAGTTAGTTGCAATGTTTTCTCTCTCTCACTTTCTCTCGTCTACTCACGCTATCATTAATCAAACTGTAACCTTAATTAATGAAATGAGATTCATGCAGAAATTAAAACTCACTCTGCGCTTCCTTTGTGGTTTCTGATTATCCATGAGTCTTCAGGCATGTTTAATTTAAGCGGTATGTTTTGACATTATACGTAGATAAATTATGGTTTATTGTCACCGTTGCTGTCTAATGAAGTGTTTGCAATCAGTGTTGTTTTGTTATTACTCTGAGGTTAATCAAGTGACATTAATTCTGTCGTTGTGTGTTTAACGCTTAACAGAAGCTCTGGAAATTATTATTTAAACACAAACGTGGATGAGCAAGAAATTAGCGTCTTTTCAATGCTTTAGTTACAGTTTATTTTAACACGTTTCACTCATAATTCCTTCCACTGAAAAAAATGGTTCATTGAATTTACTACATTTTTTTAAGGTAACTGGTTGCAATCCATTTATTTTAGCTAAATAAACAAATTTAGTTGACTAACTTTAAACATTTTTTTATTAAATGTGGCTAAAAATAAATTGTTTGCAACCACTTACCTTAAAAAAATGTAGTATCATTTTTTTTCAGTGTAAATTGATGTTAAGCAAAACAATTTTTATGTGCTATTTGCATTTCTAAAAGCATTTCCAAGTTTATTTATGCTACTATTACATTTTTACTGCAAAATAGAATAATATGCATGACTATTTTAAATTAGGCTAGTAAATTGGATCCATAAATGCAGGCTTAAAATAATATTAATGCGAGAACAAAATGTCAAAGCTGGTGGTCTCTGTGCTATATTCAGTGCATCTTCAGCCTTAGTTTGCACACAGCATGAATATGAAGATTCCTTTGTCACTGATAAATACATCACATCCGATCCGGTCCCACGCACTAATCCGGACTGTATCCCCCTCACTCTCTCGACAGACTAGTCCTCTTTATCCCCAGGCACAAGGCATCCCTATGCATTAAACATCAAAGACACTTGAGATCTCTGCTCAGATGCTGCTAAGAGGAAATTTTGAGGGGAAAAGCCAGAAAATGAAGCGTCTACCCTCCATCTGCCATCTGCCTCTGCTGTGACAAGAGTTTCATGAATTCAACATCACACCGTATCCACCACAACAACAGCAGCCACCGCAGTCTGAAGACCTGATAATGTCTAAATCTAGCAGCACTGAATTATGCGGCGCTTAAAGGAATCTGGGTTTATTGATGGAGGAGAAGCTGGTAAAAAGCAAGTGCTGGTGGCTGACCTTGCATAGATGTTCATAATTGGCTGCTATCATGCGAAATTGAAACAGTAAAAGCTGTCATTTAAACAATATGGGTTTAAGTAGTGCTTGACTGATGAGGATTTTAGTTTATGCATCATGGTTGCTTCTGTTCATCCGCTTACCTCCAGCTATAATTTCATTTCTGAATGATGCGTTACATCTATGCAATGTTACATTCTATTCTCCTAGATCATAAAAGTTCATAACACCATTGTTGATGATGTAATGCCGATATGTAAAATACAAGATCATGGTAGCAAATATGACGCATGCAAAATAATCTCAAGATCTGACTAATGTAACATTTTTAAAAAGCATGTTTAAAATAATAGCGCAAGCAAAAGTTTTAATTTGTTAAAAATGTGCTCATCCTCAGGCCATCCGAGATGTAGATGAGTTTGTTTCTTCATCAGGTTTGGAGAAATGTAGCACTGCATCAGTGTCTCAGCAATGGATGCTCTGCAGTGAATGGGTGCCGTCAGAATGAGAGTCCAAACAGCTGATAAAAACATCACAATAATCCACAAGTAATCCACAGCACTCCAGTCCATCAGTTAATGTCTGGAGAAGACAAAATCTGAAACAAATCCATCATTAAGATGTTTTTCATTTCAAACTGTTGCTTCCAGCTAAAATACGAGTCCATAATCTATAATGACGCTTCCTCCAGTGAAAAAGTGCATCTGCTGTTGTCTCTCGCATCAAAATCCAGTCACATATTTGTTTAGAGCTGTTTAAACGGTGCTTGATCTGTGCAGATTTCTCTCCTGATTCACACCAGAACACTTTTTCACTGGAGGAAATGTTATTATGGATTATGGACTTGGATTTTAGCCGAAAATAACAGTTTGAAATGATAAATGTCTTCATATTGGATTTGTTTCAGCTTTTGTCTTCTCCAGATGTTAACTGATGGTCTGGAGTGCTGTGGATTATTGTGATGTTTTTATCAGCTGTTTGGACTCTCATTCTGACGGCACCCATTCACTGCAGAGCATCCATTGCTGAGACACTGATGCAATGCTACATTTCTCCAAAAAGAAACAAACTCAACCTAATCTTGGATGTCAAAAAAAGGATGCAGTTTGATGTCAAATAGTCACAATATTGACCAGCAGGGGCTAACTGGATTATACTAACCAGCCAAACCTTGACATAACAAGATTTGAAAACAAAAGGATGCCAACACAGTGGAAAATAGTGTATAATTGTAAAATAATACAAGATTATTCTCCTTTGACCATAAACGCTTTTTAAAAAAGTTCTTTTACAATTAGAGTTAATTGCGTGTAGATTATTTCAGTGATCAAATACATTCTAGTTTGTTAGTTTAATATTCAGAGTCACTATAGCTTGGGCAACACTGACACAAATCATGCAAAACCGAAATTAAAGCATGATATATTCTTCAAATGGGGAAATCGTCAACGTGATACAAGACTCAGATGTCCAGTCACCAATAACAGCAGCAGCTTTTTCAAGTACGTTTGAGAAAACCTCAGCGAGGCCCAAATGGAGAGCACCAGGACTGATGGAGAAGCTGCACCACATGCATAATGCAAACACACTTTCTACTGAGAGTGTTTGCCACATAATTGGCTCCACATTGTCAATTGCCTGTGTTTTTCCGATTCGATCTCCTCCATCTCTCGCGCTCTGTTCTCCCTGGCTTCTTGTATTGATGATTAATCTTCCATATATGCTTCTCCCCTTCTCATCATCCTCTCCGAATCACTTGCACCTCTTTGGTTCTTCCTCTCCGTTTCTGTCTCTCCCTGGCATAAATTCTATTTTCTCTCTCCTTCTGCATCCTCCTTTATCCCTGTGTTTGTTTTCCAAGCTCTCGCTCTCTGTGACACCGTCTCAGTCCCCGAGGTTAAGAGGTTTGTCATTCGCTGTCGAAGAATTGGAGCTCATTGCGTCCTGCGGCCTCACATGCTGAAAAGATACCGATAGATTAACAAAGAGACACAGAAGAACAAACAGTCCTTTGTGTGAGACGATTGACGACACACCTCAGGAAAAAAGCTGAAATGTAGTTTAATATCCTCAATTACAGCATCTGTTTGTTAGCAAGCAGGGACCTGATGTCATTCAGAAGAGTTACACAAAGTTACACAGATATAGAGTGCGAGACCTTTTCAGAGGCCTTTGTTCAAGACGTTTTTCACACAGGTTTTAAAAAAAACCATTAAACCAAAATGAACCAAATCAACCAGCTACAAGGTGAATCACAACATTACAAACTTTGATTTGTAGCAAAAATGTATTTGAAAATTGGTCGACAAGACTAAGGAAAGACCACTTAACAGCCTTAATTGAGAATGACAATCAAATATTGATTTAAAGAAACGTCTCTAGGTTACGTATGTAACCATGGTTCCCCGAGGGAACGAGACGCTGCGTCGAGATCGCTTTGGGAACGCCCCTGCGTGACCACGTTCTGAAGCACGTGTCAAATCAGCCCAATGGAGTAGCGAAACGTCACGAGCGGGGTGACGTAAGCACCAGAAAGTATAAAAGCGCATCCGGCAGAGC
>NW_015624586.1:599347-607240 GCF_001515625.1 Sinocyclocheilus rhinocerous | reverse complement strand
ACAGACGAAGCCTCGGCCACGTCTGTACCATGGCATCCAGCCCCAGTGGAGCTGGATGCGTGAGGGTGAACCAGAGCGGGCAGTGTGTCGTTTCCTGCGACGCAATAGATCCACTTCCGCCTGGCCAAATACCCTCCAGAGGAGCTCCACCACATCGGACACTCATCACATCCACCTCGGAGGAGGAAGATAGATGAAGCGTCTGGCTCTCTCTTGGAGGGGGGAAGAAACCGCAGCGCGCTGGTGCTTACGTCACCCCGCTCGTGACGTCTCGCTACTCCATTGGGCTGATTTGACACGTGCTTCAGAACGCGGTCACGCAGGGGCGTTCCCAAAGCGATCTCGACGCAGCTCGAGTTCCTGAAGGGGAACAACATGTTTAATTGCAAAATATGCATACACAGAAGCATCTAGTTTGAGAGCATAAAACTCTGACTGTATTACGTAATTCGCAGTGATTCATGTGGAGCTAAAGAGTTATTTGGCACAGTTTGCTTGTTTCCATTCTCTGATTGGTGGAGATTTCTCTGCAGAATTATGGGTAATGTATCACTGTGAACTCTGCTGTAAGACATGATTATTTAAAAAATAAGTTTAAATAGGCCTAATGCAAACTGATTGTTTCCATCAGTTAACCACCTTATAGCTCACCTTAGGTCTGTCTTTAATGGTTTATAAAATTGTTGTTTAAAAAACAAATCCCCTATATTAAAAATAAAATTTCTTCATTGGCATTGATGGTTCCATGAAGAACCTTTAACATTAATGGAACTGTTCCATTTGGCATAAGGTTCTTTATAGTGGAAAAAGATTCTTTAGATTATTCAAATGTACTTCACACTAAACAACAACAAAAATAAATAAAAAGTGTTTCTCTTAATAACTGATCACTGAAAGGTTCTTTGGGGAGTCAAAAATGGTTCTATGGCATTGCTGCAAAAAAAAAAAAACCTTATGAATTATTTTTAAGTGTTCTGGAACCCAGCTTTCGCTGTTTCAAAGCCTGTAGTGATCTGTTTTGTGGTCTGCTGTCTACATTGGCAGCACTTTCATGAAATGGACCTCACCTCATAGGTGACTGATTTGAAACAATCTACATAGACTTAGATAGATTTTTAATTATATTATTGAGTTTTTCACATTTATTTCAGTATAAGGAGTGATGGAAAGCAATGGGCACGAGCTGGCAAGTGAACTCGGGTAACTCGGGTCACAGATGCACTATATGTCCGAGCAAACAAGAGCCTGACATTCATCTCTAATTTAGGACTTTCCACTGATATTCTTCTCTCTTTAGGCTCAGTGTTATTTTAGTATCATTGAGATACTATAATATTTTTTATTAATAATTTGAATAGTTAAAGTTTTAGAATCTTTTGATGTGTTTTTGTTCTTTTTATTAGTTTGTGCACACACATTGGGTCATTGTAAATCACATTTGAGGGCATTTACTTGCCCAGGCATATGGTTGAGCTTGTAGTTGATTGTACCTTGTTTTGTGTTTTAAATTGTATCTTGTTGGGTGTTTTATAACTTTTGGATTTTGTTATTTAAGCTGTTTGAATGTCGTTTTAATGACCAACTCTAGTTGTTTTTTTAAAATGTGCTATACAAATTAACTTCTGGTTTTTCAAAAACTAAACTTTAAATATTTGTATTAATCTTTATTTCATTCTTAGTTTAAGTTATTTTAGTGCATCAGGTTTTTTAAGTATTTTATTTATTATAAAATAATATTTTATTTAATAATAATTTAATAATTAAATTTAATAAGATTTTATGTAAAATATTTTATATTTATTTCAAGTAAAAAAAATTTTTTTTTTTTTTTACTCTTGGCTCTTATGTGTCTAAAAATGAACAGATAGAGAGACCATTACTGGTATTTGCTATTTGACTTCTGTCTTCATGAGAAGAGACCTCTGTCTAAAAACACAGAGCTGAATCCTAAAATCTGGCATTTTAAAGACACTTACTCATCATCCCTCTGGAAATGTTTCTGCCTCATTCAGATTGGCATAAAAACAGAGCGCTGTGCCTGTGAGGATGATTTTATGACAAATTCTATTTATTTAGATATATTTGATTTGATTTGTATTCATTACTCATCACCTTATTTCAATATTTTTTTGTTATTTGTTACTGTTATATTGTATATGTCACGTTTTGGCATTACTTGTTTTATGTGTAATGTACTTTATCTGAAATTGAAAACTGTATTAAAGTTAAAATAATGTGTTGACTTAAGACATCTACAGTAAAGCCACTCAAAACACCCTTGCAACAATAAAAGTTACTTTGAATCCGTACCCATAACTCATAACTACAGCAGCATCAGCCTTCGTTGACCACAATAACAGATCTGCAAAGAATTATTGACTAGATCTGAGTGTTAATAGGCAATTAGCAGAAGCCTTTCACCCACAGCATTGCACGCCTCATTGAATGCACAGACTCTCTGAAGTAACCTGAGGTTAATTGTCTTTCTGCGGTTACAGAGCAGCGTTGATCAGTAGCTTCATAGATCATCCCCATCCTTAACCATCTGATCACCAATGCTTCTCAATCCACCAGTCAAATGTGTTTAGACTGCATTGTGACTGTTAAAGATATTTTGAAGACGTTCCATAGTAGGGGAAAAATACTATGGAAGGCAATGGGGAGCATGCAGAAACAGTTTGGTTATTCTTCAAAATATAGCTTTTGTGTTCAGCAGAAGACAGAATTATTCCTTTAACCTTTTTAAAGTGAATATTGTGGTGAAAAGCCCTTCTAAGTGGACAATTATACTGTATATAAATCATATCCACAAGGGTCATTGTTAGAGGAATCTGTAACTGAAGCATAAAATGTCTGAAATATGAATATATATATATAAAAATTTTTTTTAATTATTATTATTATTTTTAAAAATATATACAAAACACAGCCAAACATTTATATTTGCTAAAATGCATTTCTATATATATTTATTTAACTATATATTCTACCAAAATATTTTTGGCCATTAAAATATACATACAAATTTTCTTGCACCTGAAATAAATTGTAAAATATAATTTGGTATATGAAGGTTGAAACTAAATATATTGTTAATTTCAAAAATATAATTAATTGAGCTTTTTTGCGAATCAGTTCAACTACACTGCAAAAATAAATAAATAAATAAATAAATAAATTATAATAAAAAAAAAATCTTACTCAGTATTTTTGTCTTGTTTTCCAGTACAAGTGTCTAAACATTATTAAATCAAGATACATTTAATTGAAAAAGAAAATGACTAAAGATTTTTTTTTTTAAATAATGTTTATTGTTTTAAATGTTTATGCTAAAAAAAATGTAATGGGGTAAAATTTTGAATTAAATTTATTTTTCTTACCTCACAGAGGGATTTTCTTTCTAGTTTTAAGCATAAATTCACTTAATTTTTATACGTGTTTCAAAAAAAAAAAAAAAAGCAATTTTGCTTCTCAAGTAAATATATGTTGATTATTTTATATGTTGAGAATATTTAGATATTTGTACAGGAAAACAACAAAATACTGTGGAAGAAAATAATTTTTGCAATGTGATCTTGAAAATAAACATTCCAAAAGAGCAATCTGCACACAAATTAATATATAAAAAATGCCTTATTATACTGTAAATATTACTACTACAGCCAATGAAATACTCTTGTCCTAGGCTGGAAAACATACTTTTAAAATTCCCTTATATTTCTAGGTTTTCTATGCAAAAATGTACACTATAAAACTCACACGAGTACTGTATAATAAATTAAGCATGTTAAACCATATAACTGGGAGCACCAATCATCTACTTAAAAGTCTTATGAAGTTGTAAATAAAGATTAGTGCAGTTAGTCTTTCAGTCTACTTCACAAATTTCACTTTTAAGTCAATGTGTTGCTTGTCATTTCTTTAATTATATATCTGCACAATTTACTAGCCATGCATTTCTGCGTGAAAACTGCTTCAAAGTAAAACCTACAGCATGTATTTAGTGTAATGCATCAGACAGTCCGGTTTAATCTGTTCAGAACAAAACCACTTCTAATCAATTCATCTTGAGATATTACAGTCATCAAACAAGAAACAGCGATGGACAGATTTCATGGACAATTGAGAACCTTTCCCAAAAAAACGAAATGAATGGAGTCCGTCCTGAATGCTGCGCTCTGCCCAAGAGCCTGCTGGGTAATATCAGACCTATTTGGTTTGTGGGCTGTAATGAGGTCATTTGCATCAGTGCCGTCGCTCCAGCAAGAGGAGCATCATGGGAACTCAGTCAGGTCTCTGGCAGCTCAGAGCGAATGTCCACGAGCACCTTCACAAGCCATCACAGAGCTGTCAATCACTCACACAACACACGCATCTGCATAACTCACGGAAACACGGGATCTTCATATATATGCTTCATGATGAGATTTTCTTTATATATGGATCTGTGACAAATATATATTGCTTTTATACTTCACTAAAACGACCAGAAAGTAGTACTACAGTATTCTTCGACATACCATGCAAATGCTACATGATTATGATAATTATTCAGTGCAATGGTTTGCCATTAGATCCTTTTTCTGTATTATAGTACTGTCACACTGAAAAAAATTATTCACTGAATTTACTACATTTTTTTAAGGTAAGTGGTTGCACTCAATTTATTTTAGCTAAATCTAAATAAACAAATTTAGTTGACTAACTTTCAACATTTTTTTTATTATTTAAATATAGCTAAAATAAATAGTTTGCAACTGCTTATCTTTAAAACAATTTAGTATCATTTATTTCAGTGCACTAAATATAAGGGTTTGTTATTAATATTTTTTCATGTATTATTTTTTTAATCTTTTTTTATTTATTATATCATATTTATTATTTTTTAAATCTTATTTAATTTAAAATTTAATTTAAAATGACGATCTGTGTAATCCGAAAATTAAAACATAATTAATTAAAATGTATTAAAAATTGACTAAATTAAAATGAGCATAAAGCATATCTGTAATTCAAAAATGATAACATTATCTGTAATTAAAAAATAATAAGATAATAACTAAAAACTAAAATATATATGTAATGTATATATATATATAATTATAACTATAAACTATTTATAAAGGATTAAAAATTGTGTCTGAGCAGTTAAAAGAAGGGAATTAATCCATAAATGTCTACTTTTTAAACACTGTAGTCATTAAATATTTGCTTGGTTATCTCTGTTCTGTTCAGTCAGGCAGCTCTCTGTGGTTTCAGATAAAAAAAATTAACATTAATTCATAACAATGACAAAATCCTTCATATGTAAGATCATGCAGTGTAAATGATAGAAGAGTCAGGCAGATTAGTCTCCTGATCTCCTGTAATATCGTGAAGACTGTGTTTATTATCAGTCCATCTGTAATGAAGCTCTCGTTCAGAAAGTGACCCGGCTCTATCTCACTAGATGAGAATATTTCTGTATGACACAAACACGTTTCAGTGGGATGCAGCGAGAGGCAGCGTTTAACTCTCGGTCAGATTCAATCAGCTCAAGTCTTGCTGTGTTTCATTTAATTATTGTCCTTGAAGGATCTGAGAGACATCACGACAGCTTTCCATTTCACAGCTGAAACAAAAGAGTGAACTGGAACGTTACATACTTGATTTAGCAAAGTTCTTAAGTTCTCGTCAGTTTCTTAAAAGGTCTACAATATCTCAATTGTTTCTTTATGAACAAACATTTCTTAATAGAATGTTCATTCAAAGTGATCAGGTCTTTAATAACCCATACAGCAAAAAATAAATATATAAATAAATCTACGAAATTCTATTAATATATTTTTAGTTTAAAATATCGTAAATAATTTAAAAGATATATTTTGCCCTTCATATATTTAAATTCAAGAAAATGCATTCACATATTACACATTTGAATAAAACTCAGCAAGGAGCATACTTTACACTGTAAAAAAATTACTGTATTATAATATATTAAAAAATTTAATATTATTAAGTCTTTATAATTCTAGTTTTGGTTATTCCATCCATATTTGAATTTAGCCCAAATATAGGGATGGACATTTATTTTCTTGCACCTGAAATACATTTTGAAATATAGTTTGATATAAGAAGAATGAAACAAAATATATTTCACGAGTTTTACTGTTTACAACATATATTTAAAATATATATATATTGCTGTATGGGGATGTTCTCAAAATGCTAGTAGAAAAACTATTAATACGTTGCTATATAGTTTAGTTCATATAACAATTTTAATTGTTTAGAGAACATTTAAATGTAACATTACCATAATTCTGAAATGGAATATTCGCTTAACATTTGCGTAACCAAGAATTATTATTTTTTTTTAAACTGGAAGTTCTCAGAACATTTAGAAATAATGTTTTTATGACCTAATGAGAATGTTAGAAAAATGTTCTTCAAACATATTTTTGTGTTTTTGGATGAAGTGTAAATAAAATCCAATTCTTCCAAGATTGAATGATATGAGCTGCTGTCCAAACTCATTTTAGATGTCCGTTTCTATTTCCCCTCAGGGTTTTTGGGTGAAACATTAAAAACACAGTTCAGTGGAGCCTTCAGTATATCTGAGAACTGCATTAGGCTTGTTCTTCTGGGTATAAATATGGAGAGTGCAGACTTTTATCACTCGCTGGATCTGTGCTGAAGAGTGCGACACGAGGATCCTCGGGGAACGACGCTGCTCTCACCTTTAACAAGTGAAGTTCACATCACTCCCAGTCCTCGTCTTCCTTTGACCTTCTCCTTTGCTCTTACAGGGACACACAGCTTCACATTATATTAGTCAGCGTTAAAGAGACACACAAACACGCTCAGTCACATGCATTTTCTGTTGCTCAAACACTAGGGTGGATGCTCTGCAGTGAATGGGTGCCGTCAGAATGAGAGTCCAAACAGCTGATAAAAACATCACAATAATCCACAAGTAATCCACAGCACTCCAGTCCATCAGTTCACATCTGGAGAAGACAAAAGCTGAAACACATCCAGCATTAAGACGTTTTTAACTAAAATACATTGAGTCCATAATCCATAATAACACTTCCTGCAGTGAATAAGTGCATCTGCTGTTGTCTCTCACATTAAAATCCAGCCACATATTTGTTTAGAGCTGTTTAAACGCTGCTTGATCTGTGCAGATTTCTCTCCTGATTCACACCAGAACACTTTTTCACTTCAATAATAATGAAAAGGTGTTGGCATAATACGCGAAGGCTTCAGCTCACAACATTTTCAGACCAGCATTGGGAGAAGATCAGAGGACATTCTGAGTTTTTGCATGCAGATTTCTAGATGGAGCCTTCCTCTTTACTTCTAGTTTTAACGCGAAATAAACATGAATGAACATCTCATGCCTCATGTGATCGCACAATCAGTGTTTCACTCGCGGAAAGATGATTCAAACGGCTTGTAAACAAAATGTCACGCAGCATTTCATTTACCTCAGGCAAGTCGTCAGTGTCCACAGAAATGAAGCCTAGAGAAGAGCATTTCGCAAAATAGGTCAGACTAGGCTATATACTCATTATCTATTTTACGATATTTTAGTGATATCGTAATATTTTAATGTGTATTTAAATAAATCTTTTATGAAACATGTTTGCATACAATTTTTGTTTAATTTGAGTGTTGACTATTATAGTTAAAAATAAATAGTAATTAAATTTCTGTTTGGGCTCTGTTGTTAAAGGGGTCATATGATGCTTTATTAAAGATCATTATTTTGTGTATTTGGTGTAACAGAATATGTTGACATGCTTTAATGTTCAAAAAACACATTATTTTTCAAATACTGTACATTATTGTAGGTCCTCTATGCCCCGCCTCTCTCAAACGCTTCGTTTTCTACAAAGCCCCCTCCTT
>NW_015624586.1:579620-598868 GCF_001515625.1 Sinocyclocheilus rhinocerous | reverse complement strand
GATTTCAGCGGAGCCCGGGACCTGGGCCATCGAGGTGGGCATTGTGCGAGACCTCCCCGTACCTCTGCTCCTGGGACGGGACTGGCCGGGGTTCCAGAAGCTCCTCCTCGGCCCCAGGACGCCAGGCCGTACCGCCCGGAATGGGCCACGGCGAACCCGTCGGGGACCGCCCAGCCCGAGACCGGCCTACCTAGCGACGGACAGCGAGAGGGAGGGTGAGTGTCAACCAGCTAACCTTCCGTCTGTCTACCTCGATGTGTTTTCACAGGTCACGTCCGGGGGTTCGTTCGGCAGGGAGCAACGAGAGGACGACCGCCTGCGAAACTGTTGGGATCAGGTGCACCGAGTGGATGAGGTAAACAGGCTTCCGGGCCCCCACCCTCTCCCTCATTTTGAAATAAAAAACGGTCTGCTCTACTGTGTCGCCCACAGGCGGGGGGAGGAAAAAATTATCTTGGTCGTGCCTAAAAGCCAGACAGAGACAGTCATGGAGCTGGCACATGGCCACCCGATGGCGGGGCCCCTCGGGGCCGAAAATACCGTCCAACGCATCCGGGACCGTTTCTTCATCCCTAACTTCTCCTCTATAGCCTGCTCCCTGTCAGACCTTACCAGGAAGGGGCAGCCGGAGAGGATAGACTGGACTCCCGAGACCGAAGCCGCCTTCCAGGCCCTCAAGACGGCTCTGACGTCCTCCCCGGTCCTGCATGCCCCAGACTTCGGCTGCCCCTTCACCCTATATACGGACGCCTCCGGCACCGGTTTAGGGGCAGTCCTCTCCCAGCTCCGGGATGGAGAGGAACACCCCGTGGTCTACATCAGCAGGAAACTCTCCCCCACGGAGACCCGGTACGCGACGCTGGAGAAAGAGGCCCTGGCCATAAAGTGGGCAGGCCTGGAGTTGAAATATTACCTCTGGGGCCGCCGGTTCACCCTCGTCACCAACCATGCGCCACTACAGTGGATGTCCAAGGCGAAGGACACGAACGCCCGGGTGACGCGGTGGTTCCTCGCACTCCAGGACTTCAGCTTCCAGGTACATCGGGCCGGGGCCGATCACGGGAATGCGGACGGTCTCTCCCGGGGCTGGTCCGGTTGGGCAGGTAACTTCAAATCCCCCCCCCTAAATACCCCCACAACGAGTTGTGTGTTTCCCCACAGGACCAGGGCGACGCCTAGGGGGGGGGAATGTGGCGAGTATCCCGAGTCCAGATTAGCGTCGCCCTGGAAACGCCGCTGCCACACAGATCACAGAAGCACAACACCTGTGCGTGATGAGTGGCGCACCTGGAGCTCGTTCCCGCTGGCCTTAAAAGCCAGGAGAAGAGACACCAGCGGGAAGGCACCCCGGAGCTCCAGGCGACATTAATGCTTGTTTCTCCTTATTCACAGACTCCGACGGCACCCCAGGAGAGGGATCTGCACCACGGCACTTCACCCCACGAGCACCATGTTGAGACGGGCACCGAGCACCATTCCTCCGAGCACGTGTGATCAGTGTGTGGGCAATAAATCACCCTCCGGGGCTCTTTCTATCAGTACCGAGTCTGTGTTCTCATTCACCCCGCGACAATACGTATGATTGTTTTACGCCAGCAGCAAATCTCAAACTCCACCTGAGAGAGACACAGAGAAAAGAGAAACACACTGAATCTGTGAGAGACGCTCTTGAAGTCTCCTGTTCTCCTCTGGCACTCTGTGTAAAACTAGTTGTTCTCCCTCACCTTATATGAGGCAGAGGGCAGAAGATGAGAGAAACGGAGATCGCTGGAGAAACAAGATGAGACAGAAAGGCTGTCTAAGAGCATCTGCTTTAGTCTGAGACTCACAGAGAATGAGAGAGAAAGAGATTCACTAATGAGGACCATCATGTGACACTGCAGATACAGGAGTTACTGCAGTTATTACAAACTAAACATACTACAACTATGTAAAGAGTTATATATATTTAAACACGCACAATATGTATCATTCAAAAGTCTGTGGGTTTTTAAAAGAAGTCTCTTCAGCTCACCAGAGACTCAATTTAATTGATAAAAAAAAAATACAGAAAAATCATTAAAAAATCTGAAATATTATTAAAAGTTTAAATATCTATTTTCACTGTGAGTATCTGTTAAACTGTAATTTATTTCTGTGATGCGCAGCTGAATTTTCAGCATCATTACTCCAGTCTTCAGTGTCACATGATCTTCAGAAATCATTCTAATATGCTGATTTGCTGCTCAAGAAACATTTCTGATGATTATCAATGTTGAACACAGTCGTGCTGCACAATATTTTTGTGGAAACCGTGACACATTTTATTTTTCAGGATTCACAGATGAATAGAAAGTTCAAAAGAACAGCATTTATTTGAAATAGAAATCATTATAACGTTATAAATGTCTTTACTGACACTTTTGATCAATTTAATGCATCCCTGATGAATAAAAGTATTGTTTTGAGTCAAAATCATTTTTGTGGTTTTTGTGTTTATTGACAATGCTTGAATTTTTTTTCATAATTTATTCACTAAAATTATTCAGACTTTCCACAGCTTCATATGAGAGCAGATCACTGGACTGTAAAGCTCTGAAATACAACGAGAACAAAACAGACACATTAACAGCTCATCATCTGAGAAAATGCTTTAAAAACAGCTGCTATATCAAAGTCTGTAGCGTCGCTACTTTCACTCATTTACCCACACGTTTATTCAGTGTCATAGTTCATGTTATGTGTTTGATGCCTTCGTCAGTTTGAGTGTAAAATAACACAATGAGAGAACAGTCACTCAGAGATGTCTGTCGCCCAAATACATTTTCTCCAAAAACGAGAGGCGTGTAGAGGAGTGTGACAAAAGCTGTGTTAATGTTCTCTGTCATCTCTCATCTGTGTTTGCTTTGATCAGTCACACCTCCAGCGTTATTGACCTGCTATCAATAAAAACACAGATGGGTTTGCATAAATGGAAGTTTTTAAAGCCAAACTACTTTTAACTTCACACAGCAAACTTTAGGTTAGCAAACAGCTGCTGATTCGGAGCTTATGTAAAACAACACTGTCTCTTTAAATGTGAATCAGTGACTCGTTTGAGCGTCACAACAATGGGCTTCTCCCATGATGCATTAGTAAGTGGGTCAAGAAAGAGAAGAGGAGGAGAAGACTAGAAGATCCTCTCATGGTGACGGCGTCGTCTCTGATGATTAATGGATGCTGTGTGTCAAGGTGAATCTCAGACTCGTTTAGTAGATTATCTCAGTGAAATAACAACACACTCTGAAGAAGAAACAAGACCAGCACAAATCACTCTTTACACAGACTTCAAAAGCAGCTCAACAGGAGCCCATGGACCAGAAGAAGAAGCTAATGAAAGGAGACGCTGTGATCTTCAGGAGAATATAGCAGTGGTTCAGCTGATCTCAGAACAGCCTAGTACAGAAACAATTTAGTTTCCAATCCAGATATATTAATAAGGGCTATGTTTTTAACTTTTATTAATTGTTTTTGAGGTAGATGCATTTATGGTATAATTTACCGTATTTAAATGTATTGTGTAATTTACATAATCTGATTATACAATACATTTAGTTTGTGTTTCTCTTTGTTTATTTATAAAGCAAAATTAAAACAATGCACTGTAAACACAACCACACAATAAAATTATAAAAAAATAAAATTTTAAATGACAATACCGTACATAACATAAAACAGACAATCAATGACTGACAGCTTACGCTGATGACTATTTTTTATATATAACATCTCATGAAGTTAAAATTGGTGATGAGCTAAAGTAATGGAAAAGCAGGTTGCCATGACTTATTGATCATATCATTTTTACTTTAAAATATATTAGCTCTATAAATATCTAAAAATACATTAACTTCATTAGCATTGTATTAATTAGGTTGTTTTGTTTGATGTGTGTATGTGTGTGTGTGTGTGTGTGTGTACATATATACATATACTGTATATGATTAAATACAGTGGCACGCGAAAGTGAAAATGTGAGTAATTTTAACAAAATAAGAGAGATCATACAAAATGCATGTTGTTTTTTATTTAGTACTGTCCTGAGTAAGATATTTTATATAAAAGATGTTTACATTTAGTCCACAAGATAAAAAAAAATAGCTGAAATGATTAAAATAACCCCCTTCAGAAGTTTTGGAACTTTTGGTTATTTTAATAATCCCAGCTATTTTTTTCTCTCTCTTCTGGACTAAATGTAAACATTTTTTATGTAAAATATCTTAACTCAGGGCAGTACTAAATAAAAAATAACATGCATTTTGTATTCACATTTTCACAGATTCTGCAAGGGGTTCCCAAACTTTCGCATGCCACTGTACATTTAAAAAATGTTAGCTCCAAGCTCTAATTTAGGTATTAATTAGATTACTTTTATTACTGTTTGAACTACACACATTTAGTTTCTCAGGCTATTCCAGAAGGTGGACAATCACATATGTCCTTCATGGAGAAAGTAAACCCAGAATGCATAGCAAATATTGATAACAATATGATGATGTCAATCCCTATTGGACTCACCTGAGAGTTGCATCTCCTGAGCGTCAGCATCCTATGCAGACAGCAAGACAGCTCTTTAGTAGGTTATTGTGTCCTCGAATAACTTTTAGTGTAACTGCTTACTTTGCAAGAGAAGTCGAAGTAATTAAAATCATGAGCAGCTTTATATTTGATTCATAAAACACTGCTGTGGCATTAATTCATGCAGTTGCACCAATTATACAAATTACACTGGATATGGTTCTGTAGTCCTTTTTTAATCCATTAATCCCAAATATCATGCATATATTAAGAGATAACTAAAACAAGTGCTTCTGTATTAGTATGGATGCAATATCTGTTTTCTATGCTAGTGCTTCTCAACTGGTGGGTTGCTGGTCTGTTGTGACGGTCATAAAATTGCATGTTTTTGACCATTATGGCAATATTATTATATTTTTGTTTACTTTCTTATGATACCTCAAATCTGTCCTGAAGCAAAGGACTATTATCTAAATGATAATGGGGTTGAGGCAAGACATTACAAATGTAAAAAAATAAAAAAAATAAAATAAAATAATTGATATCACCACACTTGAGTTGATTAATCACAGTGCATGAAGAAAATAGTTTCGTAGTACAAGTTTTTTTTTGTGTCATGCATGTTTAAATATGTAAATGAGGCATGAACTGATCAAATATGCACTATGTTCGAATACATTTCCTGAAAATAAATCTGATTATTAGATAAAGCCAGGTTCAAAATTCTTGTTTGATTTTGTTGACATATTAAAGTAAACGTGTTTTTTAAAGGGGATTTTGGATTTTTCTTTTTGTTACTCCATAGATCAGAAAATACTGTCAGTAGACAGAAAATAATCAATTTTATGTGATCAGGTTTGAGTGAGTTTCTGCAGACTTACAGGAATCTGTGTGAGTCAGAGGTATTTTGTTTCTGTAGTCCATCAGATGTCAGCGGTGTGGGACGCTGATGTGCTTCACTGCCCTGGGTCTGTCTGGCTGCGTGTGCATCATGGGAAGGACGGAGATGCTCTTTCTGATTCATACATCCTTCACAAATCTGTGTGAATACAGCAAACACATTCAGGTACTGCATGATCTTTCAACCCAGAATGCACTGCACACAAGAAAATAGATAAACAGAAACCAACAGCATGTTGAAACTTTATCTTGCAAAGGGATAAATATAAAATGCAGAGTGTTTTGAAATAGTTGTTTCAATGTTTCTTTGCTGAGACTAGTGAAAAGTAAATTACCTACTAACCTTTTCTGTGCAAAGTCACATACAATGTTTTTCAATGTACAAAAATGCCATTAACCAGCTAAACAGAAGTTCATCCGGCTAGAAAAGTAGACCAACATCAAAAAGGCGACAGATCAACATATTTTTGGACTGAATAATTCATTCAAATTTTTATATGAATATGTTTTTTTATATATTTTAAACATGACCACTTATTAGTTTCAGATGATTTAGAAAACATTCAAAAGGACATTGAAAAATAAAATAAAATGGCGTGTTTTGTGTTCATCTGTTAATCCCATTTGCTCTTTTTACATCGAGTGTCACTCTATATAATACAATCAGATACAACAATCATTTCTCAAATATTTATTACAATATATACTGATAAATGCAACATTCACTGGTCTGAGAGACTGGATGCTTTTAACTGATTTCCTATTGAACTATCAGCGACTGAACTGCAGCTCAAACTATTCCAAATATAGTGAATTAAGTTACAAACTCCATCATAATGCACTATGTTTCCATCTATTTTGAACTATTTTGATTCAAACTCATGACTTCGATCATTCAGTTCAAGTGATTCACTAAAAAAAAAACAGATCAAAAGAGCCATTCATTTTCAAATTTCAACATCGCTTGTAATGGTTTTAAAAAGCATGTACAGTGATCGATGAAACTGAGCTTTTTGAAACTCCAAACCAGTTAAACCATTGGGTCGCAAAATGATTCACTGTTTCAAAGCTATCCAATCACGGATCACGAATCATTAGAATCAGATCGGGATTTCACAGCGCGTATCGCATATCATTTAATTCAGATCGGGACTTCAAAGCGTGGATCGCGAATCACTTGATATAGATCGGAACTTCGGAGCGGGTTCCCGAATCTTTTGATTCAGACCGGGACTTCAGAGCGCAAATCATTTGATTCAGATTGGGACTTCGGAGCGGGTTCCCGAATCTTTTGATTCAGACCAGGACACTTCAGAGCACAAATCATTTGATTCAGATCGGGACTTCGGAGCGGGTTCCCGAATCTTTTGATTCAGACCAGGACTTCAGAGCGCAAATCATTTGATTCAGATTGGGATTTCAGAACGCAAATCGTGAATCATTTGATTTAGATAGGAACTTTGGAGCAGCTTCATTAATCTTTTGATTCAGATTGTAACTTCTGAGCACGTATCGCAAATCTTTTATCTGATTTCTTTTTTGTTTGTTTGTTTTGTTTTTAAATAAACAGTACAAAACATCAAACCATTAAGGCAGTACAGTTATTAAAACAAAACAACGGTTTTATTATAGTAATAGTAGTTTTTTGGCATATAGTTTTAGTGTAGTGTAGCAAAACCATGGTTTAACTATAGTTACCATGTTTTTTTTCATGATTTTTTTTTTATATAAAAAAATACTGGATGTTTTGAACATTCAAAGAACATTCAGAAATAATGTTTTTGTAACTTAATGGGAATGTTAACAAAACAAACATATTTTTGTTTGTTGAGAACTTAAGTTGTCTGTCACTGTGTTATTGTTAACTAAAACTAAAAGCATTAAAAAATCATTACTTGAAATAAAATAAAATATTGAAATATTTACTTTAAGTTGATGCACTAAAATAACTAAATAAACTGAAACTAAAACATAATAAAACCGATATAGACACATTTAAAATAAATAATAAAAATAACAAAACTAAATTACTAAACCGTTAACTACAATTAATATTAAAACAGAAAATATAAAAATAAATATTAACAAATATTAACAAAAACTACATCACTGGTTGGAGTGCCCTGGTTGTCCACTTGAGGGCACTCCATCCCAAACTGTTTCTGCCTCACAAATTGCATGTCCCATAATCCTTTGCCAAATCTCATCACTGATTGTCCACAGCTGTTTTTCATTATGTCATTACCTCTGCCTATATAAGCCTGGTGTTTTCAGTCAGTCTTTGTGAAGTCTTGTGCTTGTCCTATAACTGCACTTCTAAGCAACGTATCCTGGTTTCTCTTGTGTTTTGGTTCTTGGTCTTGATTTTCTGCCTGTTTACCTGGATTACTCTGCTTGCCTCAGCCCTTTACCCTGTCATTGGTTGGACTGCTCATTGTGTTTGACTCCTTGCCAGTGTTGCCAATTTAGCTACTTTGTAGCTAGATTTAGCGAATTCCTCGCCCCTTTTGAGACTTTTTTTCAAAAGTTTAGGGACAAATATAGCAACTCCTTGGACAAACCTTATCTAAGTTCTCATCTTGCCCACTGATCTACATTAATCTTTATATAGATCAGTGAATTTGCCTTTATGATGCCATCTAGTGACATTTAGCTACCAGTTTTAGCTACTTTCAATTGAAAGCAGTTGGCAACACTGCTCCTTGCCTGGTTTTGGACTGGTTTTCAATAAACTAACTTCACTTGGATCCTCAACCTTCATGTCCCTGAGCAGTTCCTGACACCTACTAAAATAATGGTGTGTCATAAACAATATCAGCTTGTTTTCTGTCCATTTATACCCACAAATGAAAGAAAAGTAAAACTAATTAATCAAATATAACTCAGTATTTACATAAATGCACATAGGAATATTCAGAAACCTACGAACTGCAGCACATACAAATATGTACCGCATCCGCTCTGCATATCTTAATGTCACAGCATTTTCTCTGTAAGAACAAGATTTCTTGCTGAATAAATGCAGTATGTGTGTTGATTTGCATGCACCAGCGGTTTCAGTGGTATCGGCTGTTATGTGACTATGTGACGAACTAACAACACAGATTAATTTGCTTAAAATATGCATGATTTTATAAGCAACACTATTTCACTGCTGCCATCCTGAAGAAAAACATGCGACCACACTGTGAACAGAGAGAGCGAGAATAAAAGAGAGTAATCAAGCACGTTCACACTGGTCTGAGATCAGCTGTGAGCAAACTGAGAAGTTAATGAAGAGATGCCACACAGACTGTTCACAGAAAGAGCATTGCTTTCATGATTGGAGGAATTAAAAGAGACCGTTCACTCAAAAATAATCCTGTCATGTCGTTCCACAACCATATTTCTTTCTTTAGGGGAACTTAATGTGTGTGTCACTGAATGCGTCTAAAGGCACCGCATTTAATAATCTATATTGCATGACTTGGTACTTCTATGATATAGCAATCAGGATTATTATATTTAACTAAATCTAAAACAATTTTTGTAACTTGACATGAATGTTAACTGAAATAAAAACAAATATAAATAAATATATTTATTATATTTTAATATAAATATATATTGTATAATAAAATATGTATAAACTTATTTTCAGCAAGATGCCAAGGGAATATTTCTCATTTTCATTTAGTTTAACTTGATGTACTAAAACAACTAAAGCTAAATAAAAAGGAATAAAAATGATATAGACTAATACAAACTAATACAAATGACAAAATGAATTAATTAAAATGAAAATGGAAAATATAAAGATAAAAACTAATTCAAACTATTATTAAAAACTACAATAGTATTACACTAAAATTACACTGATAGCAATGGTTATGGTGTTTTTAGTCATTTTGGAGCCCCATTCTTTGGTGTTTTGAACCAGTGATACAATTGCTTAAAACCTTGAAAACAATAGTAATAATAGTTTTTCCAGGAATTTTTACATACAAGAATATCAGGAGTTCACCCACCTAGAAAAGCAGTTTCATAATAAAAAGGCAACAGATCAATATATATTTATTTCGGACTGAATAATTGTAAGTACTTAAAGGGGTCCTATTATGCTCTTTTACAAAGTCTCACACACACACACACACACACACACACACACACACAAATAAGGGCTGTTAGTCACTCTATTCCCTGCCTGTGGGGCACAAAAAGTGTCTTTTCTTAATACTTCACCATTATCTTTCTTTCTTTTGCTGTTTGTTTCATCTTTAGTCTTTTTTCCCTCATGCATCTCTTCCTGAAGGCCTACGGGAACATTTAATTGCTCAGATTTTGCTCTTTCATAACTCAGGAGATTTATGCTACGTTTACGTCATGTTGGGATTACCAGAGTTATGAGTTTCTGGCTAAGAATTGCAATGAGAAAATTTAAGGAACTTTAAAGCTTTAACTGTGACGTCAAAACATTCAAAATGACAGCGGCTTCTGCAGTAAAAGGTGGCTAGTTACTTATAAGTTCCTGTTTGCGCTAAACAGTTCAACAGTCAGTAGAAGTCTCACTAAGGCTGCATTTATTTAATCAAAAATACAGTAAAATAGTAAAATATTTTTACAATTTAAAATAGCTGATGTCTAGGTGAATATATGTGAGAATGTAATTTATTTCTGTGATGCGCAGCTGTATTTTCAGCATCATTACTCCAGTCTTTAGTGTCACATGATCTTCAGAAATCATTCTAATATGCTGATTTGCTGCTCAAGAAACATTTCTGATTATTATCAGCGTTGAAAAAAGTCGTGCCGCACAATATTTTTGTGGAAACTGTGATGCATTTTATTTTTCAGGATTCACAGATGAATAGAAAGTTCAAAAGAACAGCATTTATTTGAAATAGAAATCTTTTGTAACATTATAAATGTCTTTACTGACACTTTTGATCAATTTAATGCATCCTTGATGAATAAAAGTGTACATTTCTTTAAAAAAAAAAAACTATAAGACACAAATAACCTTCAGACTTCAAGGCCTTCTTCTGCTTTCACTCGGGCCTTTGTCAAACTGGGTCTTGATGAACTTTCCTTCTCTCTTCTCTTCAGTCTTCATTATCTATTCTATATGTTGTCTGAAAGGTCTCGGCCCCTCTCAAGTTTCAAAAGAATACTTGATCATATCTGCCTAAAACTTTCCATATCTGCATGATTAGCATTACGACCGGAGCCATTCAATTCCCTGAGTGACTGTAAGAGGAGATGTGAGACAGAAGAGTCACAGGTCACAAGATTCAGACAACAATAATGTGAACGAGAGATGATTATACTGTTATCAGCCTAAAAAATAATCAAACATATGAGTAGATGCTATAATGTCAACACTTTAAATAACTTGCTCGATAAGACTGTCTTCAAACTATTGTTCCAACTTGACAGTAGCTGATCTGAAAGAGAAAACTCTAGGGGAATTGCTTTTTATACATATTTCAGAAGGCAACAACGTGTGAAATTGATACATGCACTACCATTTAAAAGTTTGAGGTCAGTAAGATTTTTTTGATGCATTAAATTGATCAAAAGTGACAATAAAGACATTTATAATGTAAAAAAAGATCTCTATTTCAAAAAAATGCTGTTCTTTTGAACTTTCTATTCATCTGTGAATCCAGAAAAATAAAACGTATCACAGTTTCCACAAAAAATTTGGGCAGCACAAACACTGATAATAATCAGAAATGTTTCTTGAGCAGCAAATCAGCATATTAGAATGATTTCTGAAGATCATGTGACACTGAAGACTGCAGTAATGATGCTGAAAATACAGCTGCGCATCACAGAAATAAATTACACTTTAACAGATATTAACAAAGAAATAAGCTATTTCAAATTGTAATAATATGTCATATTTTTACTGTATTTTCAGTATTTTCAATCAAAGAAATGCAGCCTTGGCGAGCAAAAGAGACTTATTTAAAAAAATCTTACCAACTCCAAACGTTTGAACAATAGATGGGAAGTTTCTGAGCATCTGCACATGAAAGACTCGTCATGCCGTACATACGGCATAATGATCATAGCACAGCAACATGTAAACATCATGCAAACAAACTGGCGTTTTTATGTTGCTGTGTGACCTGGGTCACTTAAGCCGATTGGATGCAGCTTGCATGCTTTATTTAGCGGCGGCCGAGTCCTTTCGCTCGGTTATATCAGGCTTGTTGCATGTCGAGCCCTAAGTTTTATTGCATGTGATTTGACATCAATAAAGATGACACACAGCTTCAATCACTAGAGTGGTGCAAACTCGATGCTGGAAAGCATTAAACTTCTGCTGCTTCAGTGTTTCGAGAGAGAAAAGACTGTAAAACACGTGTATGAGTCGCCTCACATACATGGAGACGCAGTTAGTCATGTCACATACACAGTATCTGCAGTTTCTGTTTGCACTTGATCAGTAGCTGCTGTTAGTTAGTTAGTACACTTGTTTTTCTAAGGTGAGAACGGTTAATGTGTGCTAGTGCAGAATAATCACTTCAGAATTTAGCCTTCGGGTTGTTCTTTAAAGCTGTGAAGAAATCAGAGAGAAACAAGCAATTAGAGTAGAGAAACACCAATGAGACACAATGCTCACGGTTACTTATTTTCCTCTTAAAAGCAGATAAAAATGCAATATCACACTCACAATATTAATATCAGCTGTCTTTCCAACACAAAACACACAAAATAAATGACCACCAATATGTCTGAAATAACAACATAGTAGGATATCAATGCAAGTAAATATTTAATTATAATTATTTCAGACATAATTATACATAACTGCAGATTTTACAGAAATATATATATTTTTAAATAATGTTTTAGTGGTAAAATATTGGTAATTCTCACATAACAGTTTTGATTAGAATACATCACATAAGGTCTGACATTCGTATACTAACAGGAAACGTTTTCAGAACGTTCTGGCAAGGTTCTTTCAATGTTATGAACAGAGCTCTTCCAGAAACATCAATAGAACGTTTGTTCAAAGTTATCTGGGGCCAGTTGCATAAACTTAACCTATATGTTAAGACAATGCCTTAAGAACTAGTCTGACCAACTAGCAGTTAGCCAAGGGGTAATCAGTCTTATTTTTTTGGATTAAACATAGACTAATATACGTTTTTATGTAACCATATTAAAAAAAATATGACCAGTCAAAAAAAAAAGAAAAAAAAAAAAAGAGATGACTAACTTGTAAGACTAGTCTAAATCTTTTATGCAACTGGCCCCTGGTCTTTAGTAACATTTTCAAAATGTTAACACAAAAACATTTTTTTTTCTGAAACGTTTTAGTTGAACGTTTTTTTCACCGTTACTAACTACTTTTTTTCAGACTGTCATTCAAAAGTAACATTCCAATAATGTTTGGAAAATTATTAAATGGGCCATTACTGTGTCTCTATCGTTCGCATAGCCAAAAAAAAACATTTAAAGACAGAATTAATGTTTTCATATGGGAATGTAATCAAAACATACTTTGCATATATTTTTTGTTAGCTGGGGTCAAAAAAGTTAAAATATTTCAATGCATCCACAGTTCAAATTGGATACAAAAATTCTGCATATGCATATGATTCAGAGTTCATATTGCTTAAATGATTTTCTCACCAGTAACTCGGCGAAAGTCCATTTTGATGCTTTCAGCACTTCTTACTCTGCCCCCTGCGTCTGCATGTGCTTTGAACCCTGACCGCTCTATGCTGACTTGAGATCAGGCCTCTGAAGCATCTGTTGTACATCTCTACAACTCTGACAGCGCTGTAGTGACCGGTGAGATCCGGCGCTGTGAATCAACCCATCTGCTGGATTGAGAGTTCAGAGGCTCGAGTTGTGAGACGTGTGGATCCATATGCAAAGCTTTATTTAGCAGAAGACAGAGACGTGGTCATCACAGGCAGGGTCAGAACACAGGCAAACAGGTATATGGTGGGCAAAACACAAGAATAGTCCTAGGGCTAGCGCAGGTCGACGATCGGCAGACAGAATCAAAAAGGGGCAAGACAAAAGGGGTGAATCCAGGGAACCAGGTGAAGATCAAAAACCGGAGAAAACAGGCTAAGGCTAAGGCTAAGGCAAAAGACTAGGGCTCCGTAAAGTAGCTATCTGGGGAAAGATAATCGCTGAAACAATACTCGGCCGAGGGAAGGGAACAGAGTGAGTGTTAAATAGTGAGGAAGTGATATGAAACAGCTGGGTGCAATCAGTGTAAACAGGTGTGTGCAATTCGTGCTGAGTGCAATCAGTGCAATGCATGATGGGAAATGTAGTCCGGGGTGATGTGCAACAGTGTGTAGTGCGAGAGTCAATGAAATGGAAAGTTCATGGACCGGATTCGTGACAGATTGAGAGTTCAGAGGCTCGAGTTTAACACAGACGCTCCGAGCTGGAGTAAAGACTGACGCCATGCTGACTCTGACTCACTGTGAAGAGCCAAAGCCTGAGACCTGGAGGAGATGATCAGCACAACATGACACATCTGACCTCTAAACAGGCAGACAGACGCAAGTCAAAGAGAAGACAAACTGATCACATGGTGAACGAGTGGGAAGATGCAGAAACAGAAGCCTGAGCTTTGACTGGTGCCACACTTTAGCTTACTTTCACCAAGAATTATCAGATACTGTTCAACAGCCAATAAATAATACAACAATATGTAACATTTAGCTTACCAGCAGAGGTGCAAAGTCATGTCAGGCAAATGGCGGTGACTTTAGTTAAAAAGATGCAATTCACTGAAAAAAATAACTGATGTAGAAACTATTTTTACTCAGAAATTGCAGGTTAAATTTCACAATTACAAAGAAACGACACGAAACACGTTTAAATGAAATTTAAAGTAGAAAAACTGCTATAAGATAATTTTTGTTTTATTTAGAATTTTTTATTTAATAATTCATTTTTTACAGTGTAATTTGCTTAAAAATGTATGCTGATAGGATTAAATGACTTATCGGATCGAGGGATGTTGAAATAAAATGGTGTAAAATTTATTTTGAAAATTTTCATTCAGAACTTTTTATTAAATTTCACAAATAATTACAGAGGAATGGCAAGTGACACACTGAATTAAATGTGAAATTGTATTTTCTGAAATAGTATTGTCAAAATTGTAAAAACTTAAATAGTATTTTCTTGTAAAACATATTCAAATAACCTTTGTTTTATATGAAAAATATTTGTTTTACAGTGTAATTTGCTTAAAACAGGCACGTTCATGCCAAAATGAATTATGAAAAACTGAAATTGTATTTTCTTGTCAAATGCATTCCAGTAATCTTTGTTTTATGTACATCTTTGAAAAAGCATGTTTACAGTGTAATCTCAAAAATAATTACAAACAAATGGCAAGTTGAATTAAATGTGAAAATTGAAGTAGAAAGATTGAAGTTGTATTTTCTTGTAAAACATATTCCAGTAATCTTTGTTTTATGTACAACTTTGAAAAATCATTTTTTACAGTGTTTACCAGAACAAGTCTTTAAAACCCAATAAGCAAATTCAGTGAATAGTTAGTCAACAGTGGTCATAATATCAGCCCGATGCGATTAAAATGTTTTAATCATAAAAAAAAAAAAATTCCTTGTTTTTATTGTTGTGATTATTTTTTATGATTATTTTAATTCCTTTTATGTAAAGCACTTTGAATTACCATTGGGTATGAAATGTGCTATATAAATAAACTGTGCCTTGCCTTGTTCCTGAAATAAACCTGTGCTTGACTCTATAATTGCATTGCAATCTGGCAGTGTGATTGGGATTTCCAGTTTTGAGTGCAATATACATCAGATGGTCAGGGAGAGTCTGAAACTGATACTACATAGAAAGAGAAAATACATGATGCTGAGGAGCAGGAGAATGTTTTTATTGTTGTGATTATTTTTTATGATTATTTTAATTCCTTTTATGTAAAGCACTTTGAATTACCATTGGGTATGAAATGTGCTATATAAATAAACTGTGCCTTGCCTTGTTCCTGAAATAAACCTGTGCTTGACTCTATAATAGTATTGCAATCTGGCAGTGTGATTGGGATTTCCAGTTTTGAGTGCAATATACATCAGATGGTCAGGGAGTGTCTGAAACTGATACTACATAGAAAGAGAAAATACATGATGCTGAGGAGCAGGAGAAATAAATGAGGGGAGGAAATGGTCTCAAGGTGATGAAGAACAAAAGTAGAAAAAGAGATGGCGCTCTAGGCGGCGAGAATAAAGAGCAGGAGTGACAGCGAGCCGAGAGAGAGAGAAGAGGGGGAAAGAGAGCTGACACTGATATGATTTCTTGCCTCGGCAGAGGAGGATTTCAGGCCTGGAGTGGCCCATCTGTGGCCTTACATAAAGTGTTTTTCTCAAGTGGGGTTACAAATGTGAAAAAATTGTGTAATCTGTCACACTTAGTCCAGAAAGAAAGCCAGAGGTGGAGGAGATGTGAACCGTGAAACAGCCAGAGACGCTCTGACATACAACACAATCTCCACACCTCCGTCATGACACGTTCACATTCATATCTGTCTGTCTATCCATCCATATGTACATCCATCCAGGGCCGGATTTACGCATAGGCATTCTAGGCACGTGCCTATGTTTGCTCGTCCAGGGGGTCCTAAACACAATGAAGAGATATATAATATTTTTGTTATACTATGGGCTATCTACAACAGTAAAAGAATTAAAACCCCAGAATACTTATATTTATTGAGCAAATAAACATAACAAACAATAGGGTAAAAAATGACAAACTATTTCCATGTCTTCCACCTTTTTTATGTAGGCTACGGAAATCACGTTTTCTTTCTCCCAGTCTCTCTCACATACGCACACACAGTGCAGACACGCACTCGCCCACACATGCGGAGACGCGAACAGAAACATCTTGTCTGCGCTGCCCCGCGAATTTATCAATAAAATAGTTTCGCAGCTGAAAAGCTACATGACATTTCTCAGTTGCAAGGTTCTTGAAGCAGTTTAACTTAAAGATTCGCTGTTAACACACGCTGCTGCTGAACGCTGCTGAGAGACGCATAGACGCAGGTATTCACACGCACTTAATCTCTCTCTCTAACCGCATTAGACTGCATTAATAACTGCGTTAGCCTGCATATCAATGGCTAAAGCCTCTGTTATTAGTTCTAAAATTACATTTTGGAATTTGCAATGGAAGGTTTGGGATGAGGTGCGTGAAAAATTTGTTCAACACACACGAGATTTCAGGACGGAAACATGTCAAATGTCTTGAAACAAATCATCTGAACAATGTCTTGATGTGTGGTTGTGACTCCAGGCCTTTAAAATGAAAACCCGAAGTGGTTATGTGGCCACGACGCCGCGCCTATATGGAACGGTCTTTCTCAGTTCTCAAACAAATTAAGAACTACATTCTATTTTTATTGACTGAACGCATGCGCTTATTGCGATACAAAACACTGTAAAGGTTCCCACTGATTAAGAAATATTTTTGTTTGCTTGGGTGGTAATATTAGGCCTATTATATTAATAGGGAAGGGGGGCCCAAAAATTTGTTTTGCCTATGTCACGAAAAGAGGTAAATCCGGCCCTGCATCCATTCATCCATCCATCCATCATCCATCCATTCATCCTTCTATTTATACATCCGTACATACATACATTATTCTTACATACATCCATCCGTACATCCATCAATACATCAATCCATCCTTCCATCCATCCATTCATTCATTCGTACATCCATCCATTCATCCTTCATTCTTCAGTCCATCAATATATCAGTCCATCAATCCATGCATCCATCCATCCATCCATTCATCCGTACATATGTCTATCCATCCATATGTACATCCATCCATCCACCCATCCAACCATCCGTATGTACATCCATCTGTACATCCATCTATCTATCCATCCTTCCATTTATACATTCAGATGCCATATGTACATTAACTGACAGTCACCACTGATAAGCTACCACTAAATATTGTAGAAACTTAATTTGCTGTAAAGTTGCTTTGTAACGATTTGTATCGTGAAAAGCGCTATACAAATAAACTTGAATTGAATTGAATTGAATTGAATACATCCAATCATTGATCATCCATTCATTCTTCAATCCATCAATCCATCCATAAATGCTCAATACAAATCACTCAGTAACCTCCATCCCATTCCCAGTTTAGTCATTCACATGACTAAAAATAACCCAGCATCCTAATGAAACTTATCTTATCAATAAATAATAAATCAAATGAATGTACGACGTCATTGCCGTGTGATGCTGTACAGCGTTTCTCAGAGGATCAGTGCTGATTCACGGGTATAAATGTAATCACTTATTTATCAGTTGTGATTGCTTCACTGTTTGATCTGACTTATAACTTTGAGGGTTTGAGTAATGCAAGTTATGCGTCTAATGCATTACCTCTTGATCTTATGAGAGTGAAGATCATGACATGCTAATCACTGAATACATTGAATATGACTAACAAAAGCATATATCTGCAGTTTGAACTGATGTTTGATAATGCCACGCAAGCCGTGTGTAATTGAAGGAAAAATTGATGGATGGATGGATGGATGGATGGATGATGGATTGATGATGATGGATGAATGGATAGATGGATTGATGGTGGATGGATTGAATGGACGGATAGATCGATAATGGATTGATGAATGGATGGATGGATGGATAGATAGGTGATGGATGGATGATGGATGGATAATACAGAGATGAAGATGGATGGATGGATTGATGGAGGGATGGATGATGGATGGATGGAATAAATGGATGGATGGACTGAAGGGATGGTTGGATTGATGATGGATGCATGGATGGATGGATGGATGCATGCATAGGTGGATAGATGATGGATGGATGATGAGAGATGATGATGGATGGATAGATGGATGATGGACGGATGGATGAATGGATAGATAATGGATAGATGAGGGATGGATGTTGGAGAGATGGATAGATGATGGATGGATGCATGCATAGGTGGATAGATGATGGATGGATGATGGGAGATGATGATGGATGGATGGATGGATAGATGATGGATGGATGGATGATGAGAGATGATGATGGATGTATGGATAGATAATGGATAGATGATGGATGGATGACGTAGAGATGATGATGGATGGATGGGTAGCTAGCTATTTTGAAAGATTTGGCATCTGAAGGAATCATGATAATCTTGTATCTTGTGGAACATCAAAGGAAAATGAAGAAGAAAGGAGCAAGTAAAGCCCATAAATTAGCTTTGATAATGTGACCGTTAGGTGAACTCTTATTTGATGCTGTCAGCAGGGCGTGAGCTTCACCCTTCTAATTAGTCAGAGAGATGAAGCTGCAGCGGGCAGCTGACATTCGGTGCGGGATAATTGCTTTCTTTGCTCCCAGATAAGTCCATTTCAACAGATGGAAAATCAACAGAAAGCATGTCAAACAGCGTGACGGGGCTGAGAGAGACGCACAGAGAGGAGGAGAAGAGCAAGAGAGCAAAGAAGAAACCAAAACATCTAGCTGAAAGGAACAGTTTATCCAAAAATGAAACTAATAGTCATTTGTGACCCTGGAGCACAAAAGCAGTCATAAGTAGCACAGGTATATTTGTAGCAATATAGCTACAAATATACATTCCGGCTTCGCTACCGTTCGGACAATCTTGCTTACTGCTCTGCGCTTTGCTCCCTATTTCTGTACGTTTCTCTGATTTTTCTACGATTTTTACTTCAGCAGATTAGCACAGTCCTCAAACAACACATTTTTGGCACAGACACTAAAACTAAAAACTCTTTGGGACTGGAATAATAC